>NC_043703.1:130959014-131045377 GCF_006229205.1 Suricata suricatta
CCGGGGGATGTGAGCCGCGGCCTCCCCAAGAGGCCGGGCGGGCTGCACTGGCCCCGGCGCCTCCCGAGGCACGCGCGGGCGAGGGGCACGCCCCGGCCCCAGGCAGCCCGAGTCGAGATGGGCATCCAGGGCATGGAGCTATGCGCCATGGCCGTGGTGGTGCTGCTGTTCATCGCCGTCCTCAAGCAGTTCGGCATCCTGGAGCCCATGTCCATGGAAGGTAATGCCTGGCCATCCGCGCCTCCACCGGGGCCAGCAGTGTGTAGGGAGGGAGCAGCAGCCGCGCTCCCAGGAGCGGCTCTGCGGGTCGGGCGGGAAGCGGCCCTCGGGCCCTTTGGGCTCAGCGGCACTGGCCGCCTGAGCCGCCACCCCCTCCCGATTCCTGAGAGCTGGCTGGGCCTGGAACTAAGGGGATGGAGACGCCTGGGGCTCCAAGGGAATGGCCTGGACTGCGGCACTTGGGTGGGTGTGAGCGAGATGCCTGCTGACACCTTGAGCCATCCTAGGCCTGCAGGTCCGAGCCACCCCCGGGTGAGTACAGCCAGCTTGGGCCGCCTGTATGTGGGAGGTGGCTCAGGGTGAAGATGCCTGGAAGGATCCCCAGCCCAGGGTGCCTGGTGATGGCGAATCTCATCCTCAGCCTCATCACACGGTTGTCTCTTTTGCCCCCTACCCGCATCCAGTTCCCCCTCCCTAGGCAAGGCTCAGGGGCCATGGGCTCAGTAACCAAATCCTCTGGTACCACATTTCTTTCCCTATAAAATATTAATTGAGGAGACAGACCTCTTAAATCAGATAGTGGATAACCACACTGGGACCCCTGACAGGAGCCCTTCCAACTGCTTCCCAACCTTTGGTACCTCCCTAAGACCTCAGGCAGGTTAAGAGGAGGAGCTACTCTAGGCACACCCATTCTGAAAGGGACCTTGACCCACCAGAGCTATAACTTCCCCACCCACCGTCAGTTCCAAAGAGGCAGTTGCAGCTCAGTACCTCTGTACCAAGAGGAAGGGGCCAGCCTGTCCTGTTCTGTTACCTACACTCCCTTGCTGTCCCTCAGAGGGGGATGGGCACCCTGCCTGCCTCAGCACTCTGCTGACCTTGCCAGGCTCCAGCTCCTGGGACTGAAACTCAGAGGGCTGGAGAGGGAGGGAGAACCTGTCCTTGCCTCTGAACTGCCAGGCAGCCCTACCAGCCTGATGATGTGCCCCCAAACTCCTGCCAAGGGCTCCTGAGGGCAGGACGGGGCACAAGGGCTGGAAGCAAGGCTCTTCCTGGAACATTTTGCCTTCAGAGCCCAGAGCTGGCTCTTTACCTGAAGTCCATGGCTATGTGCCCCTAAGAAGCCATCAGGCTCCATCACACCTTTTCTAGGTGAGTTCCTGGGGCCCAAAGAGAAGGGATGGGATCAAGGTGGTTCGGAGAGGTGCCATCTTGAGCTTTACATTTTACTTGGAGGGAAAGTTGCCCAGGGTGAGCCTGGCTAGGGAAGCTATGACAGGAGGTTTCGTAGGAAATGCATTTGCTTGGAGGAGACAGGGGCATGGGCATCCCGCATCCTGTTGTGCCCCTGAGGACCTGTGCCTCCCACAGGCCACTAGCCTGTCCCGTATCCCCTATCCTTTGCCCACTGGGAGTCTGCAGTGGGTGCGGCTGGTGGTTGGTGTTCAGGGAAGCCATGGCCCCTTCATCCATCTTCCCCATTTCCTGGCCCCTCGTGGGGCCACCAGGCACCAGGAGCACCAATGCTCTCATTCTGCTTGGTGCTACAAAACCTGATCCCAACTCCCTCACAGGGTCTGAGCCTGTGCAATTTGCCTTTGTGATGTCTAAGGAAAAGCGATTTCTTTGCAAGGTGGATCGTATGCATGAGACTACATATGCCTCATTCAACCTGCTAAAAAACCCTCTCCTTTCTGGCATAGTTACCCACTTGTCCCCTCTGGAGTTGTGGCATCTTGAGGCGGTGGGAGGAGTTACAGAGCCTTTGCGTCAGCCAGGTCTGAGCTGGGATCCTGGCACCCACCCACACGTGCTGGCTGTAAAGCTTCCTTACCCTTTCGGAGCCTCTGTTTCATTACCTGCAAAGTGGGCTGTGGCAGACTTGTACCTAGTCAGTGGGGCTTTGAGGCCTCTGGCACCATTCTTGGCATGTGATAAATGTGCCAACTTTGTGAACCATTGGCATCACCAGTCATTAGCAATGGAGTGATTACTGGGACTAACAGGACTGATTTGTGGTTGAAGACATTCTCTCAATGAAACAGGCCTCCCCTCCTGCATCAGAGGGCGAGAGTTAGAAGGTCCAGATGTTCCGTGTTGACGGGAACATCAACGTGGTGTCGTTTAAGTGCCTGGAAGGCCCATTGGCTAGGTGGCATTTAAGGGACTGTCTGATGGGCTGTGAGGAGCCCAGGCCTTCACGGCCCCAGCTTGAGTGGGACCTGGCACTGAGGGAAGAAGGCCAGTGCCCAGCTCCCCTCAAGCAGGCGTGCATGCCGTTGTGTGTGTCTCTTGTCCTCCCTGACCTTCCGTAGTTCCCATCTGTGAGACGCCACAGTTATGATACTTCTGGGATTGTTGGGAACTAATGGACCTGGGTTCTAGGAATGCAGCCTTCTAGAAGTAGACACAGAAGCTGAAAGGTCCTCTGCCTGAGTCTCCTGTCAGTCTCTGTCTTTGGGTAACGCCATGGGGGAGTTCCAGCCTGGCTTAATCACTAGCTTACTGGGTAATTTTGGTGCATTTAACATTCTCGAGCCTTAATTTCCTCCTCTGTAGAATAAGGATACAAGAATATTTTCCCCTATCCGCTTCACAGGGGTGTAGTGAACTAAAGCACTTTGGAAAAGTTAAAAGCACAATTCAAATCTAAGGGACTCCAATAGTGGGGCACACCAGTAAAAAGTGACCCTGGGCTGGTAATCCTTGATGCTTGTTTGTGAGCCGTGATACCAGACCTTTTTGTCCACATCTATGCCCAAATCTTGACTTTGGCTGCTGCGTCCCTTCTCTCAGTTTGGATTCCCTAAGTTCTAGACTCATAGCTCTCATCTGAAGGAAGGCAGTGTTGCTCCTCAGTGGACATTTGGTAATGTCTGAAGACATTTTTTTTATTATGTTTTCTTTTTTTTTTTTTTTGAGAGACAGAGAGAGACAGCTCAAGCAGGGGAAGGTCAGAGAGAGAGGGAAACACAGAATCTGAAGCAGGCTCCCTGCTCTGAGCTAGCTGTCAGCGCAGAGCCCGACGCGGTGCTCGAACCCACGAACTGTGAGATCATGACCTGAGCCGAAGCCGGACGCTTAACCGACTGAGCCACCCAGGCGCCCCTGTCTGAAGACATTTTTGATGGTCACAGTCGAGGAGAGAGTGTTACTGGTATCTAGTGGGTAGAGGCCAGGAATGCTGCTGACGGGCCTGCTCAAACAGGACAGCACCCACAGGAAAGAGTGATCCGGCCCAAATGTCCGTCGTGAGCTTGAGAAGCCTTCCTTTGGAAGGAGCAGTAGGGGCTAGGTGGCCAGGGCCTACAACAGCTGCTTGTCAGCCCTGCCTTAGCCGCTGACATGCTGTCATTAACTTGGAAAAGTCACTCTTCCTATGTGAGCTCTGTTTCTTCGTCTGTAAGTGGGGTGTTGGATTAGAGGCATCATCTGCCCTGGGAAGTTTCCCTGACCGCTCTGGCTCCCTGGCCCTGTGGCTTGTGTTAGGTGACACTGTTCTGAAATTTTCTGTGTCCCCAATCCCCACCCCACATGGCCTTTCCGATGGTGTCGGTGACTTGTGTCTATACACCTGTGGCCCCAGAGCATGCCCAGCACTCCATGGGAAGCAGCAGGTGTTGAGAAAGTATAAATTATATGCCATCATCACCATACATTTATTGGGCACTCTTTGTATGCCAGGCAGTATGAGGCCACCAGGAGCACAAGTGATGGCAGGTCTTGGCCCTCTCTTTAGGACATCCCTGGGCAGATGCCCTCTGACGGGAGGCCCCTCTTGCTGGAGTGGAGACAGGGAGGCTGAATGGTCACATGGGAGTATAGGTGTGTGAAGAGACAGAGTATGAAGGGGAGAATCGAGAGTGCCTGGATGGAGGTATGTACAGCCTGACCCACTGCCCCTGCTCTTCCCTCTTCGAGGTGGCCCCAACCCTCTCCAGCTGTCCTCAGAGCCCTGGCTGGCAGAGGTGGCCTGGGGCCATGCCGGGTCCACAGCTGACTCTTGGCTTGGAGCAGGTCTGAGGGGTGGCCATTACTCCTGATCCTTCTGTTGCTCTGTTTCTCCACCCAGCACCCTCTGTTGCCTTTGCAGGGGGCCTGGACACTCTGCGTGTCCCAGCTGGCCTTCCCCTTGGCAGGCTCTGCCACTCTTCGTAAACTACAAGCCCCTCAGAACTCCTAGAACCCCTAGGCAGTTTCCAGATCTGACGCTGATGACGATGACAGCAGCCCACATCTAGTGAGTGCTGTCTTTGGGCATCTTCTAATTTTGTCCTCAACAGCAGGCCCATTCTGTAGATGAGGAAACTGAGGCTTGGGGAGGGTAAGTAACTTAACTGAAGTTACCCAACCAGGGAGTGGCAGAGCCAGGACCTATACAAACTTCGGCACACTCGTTCTGGATGCAGGGCCAAGGGAAGGAGAGAGCCAGGCTCCTTGTGGGTGGCTTCTGCAGGATCAGAAGACTGGACAGGAGCCTGAGGCCTCTTATTGCTGTAGGATGGAGGACTTGGGCAAAGCCCCTCCTTCCCCAAGTCAGTGCCTCAACTGTTGCATATCTAATGGTTTCAAAGCAGCTTCACCACAATCTCAGAGTCTTACCTAGAAGCCCAGTACCCCCTGACAGACAGAAGGGGCGCTTTGCCCAACAGTGGTCCCTGGGGCTCCTCCCTGAGACCTCCAGGTCTAGGAGTCACCTGATGGGCAGGGGCGGAGCGAGGGTTGAGATCTGCTAGCTGGGTAAGAGGCATTGGAGCCAGCCAGTGTGGTCCACGCTGTGGGCACAGTTTTGCTGCAAGAGGAGCCAAGATGGGTGCTAGCTGAGCAAAGTGGGTGCAAGGAATTGGTTTTGCACCTGCCTCTGGCAACCCGTGCAAAGGAGTGAGGGGCAGCTGCAGGGGGCTTCACTGGGCTCCCGCACTGGGTAGACAACAAACGCCACTCACCCAGTACCTGGTGTGTCTTAGCTCAGTGACTTAAAGATTTGGAGCCACCTTTCACAAACCCCTGCAGGTGGGTACTTGCACAGAGGGGCTGGACGGCATGGGGTCAGGATCCTAGACTGGAACTCTGATTCCCTAGGAGGAGAGCCCAATTTGTGATCTGTCAGGTTGCTGTATAGAGTTGGGACATTTAGCTTTAGAATACATTTTTAAAGTCTCATGCTTTTACTTCTTTGGCAAAATGTTTGTTTGATGGAGACGTTAAATCTTTGTCAGTGGAGTTGATGGGGTGAGGGTGGGTGGTATCCTGGACAAGCCTCTGGAACGGTGAGAGAAGGGCCAAGCCCAGAGAGAGATGGAAGGGAGGCTGTAGAAGCAGGTCGACTTCAGTTTGGCTGAGCAAGGCTACTCAGTGTTTTGAGGGAAGCTGTACAAAATGGCTATTTAGATCCATTAATTGCCAGCACACCCTGTAATTGCACAAGGCGGGTGTGATGCCTTTGGCAGCTCCTAAGAGATCTGACCGCATCTCTGATGAAACAAGAAACAAAGTAGAGGGATGACCCCTTGGATATCTCCTGTGGATAAGCCAGGAGAGGGGTCCCCGGTGTTTCCTGAGAGCATATGAGGTGCCCGGGATGGGGCAGGATGCTGTGGGAGTCCAGAGGAAGCCAGGTTCCCTGGCCTTTCCTTGGGGCATATATGGAAATCTCTTCCTTTTCTCATGAGGCTACCAGTCTTATTGGATTAGTGCCCCGCCCTTGTGACCTCACCTTACCTTAATTACCTCTGAAAGCACTGTCTCCAAGTGCTTAGAACTTCAACATATGAATTTTGGAGGGACACAACTCAGTCCAGGGCAGGTAACATTTGAGCAGACTTGAAGGAGGTGTGGGTTCCCAGGGAAAAGCAGTTGAACCAGAGAGGATAGTAAGTGGGGGTCCTGCAGAGGGAATGTGCCTGGTGGGCTTGAGGGAGCAATGGAAGATGAGGTCAGAGCTGGGGGTGAGGGAGCACATTTATTGGCCATTTAAGGGCTTTGGTGTTTATAGCCAGAGCTTGGGGGAGGTTGCTGAACAGAAGAATACACAAGGATATGTTTTCAGCAGTTTCCTCCAGCACTATTTGAAAACTAGACCTATGGACCCAGGGCAGAGCCAGGCGAGATGATGGAGACTTGGACCTGGATGGGAACAGTGGGCGTGGGAGAAGGGGTCAGAGGAGGGAAGTACGTTGAGAGTTAAAGCTGGCTGGCCATGCATGTGGATTGAGTGCTAGGAGGAAGGTCTATGCCCAGAGTATTGGCCTAAGCACCCAACAAGATGGAGTCCCTGTCCCGAGTGGGGGAAGGCTGGGGAGGGTGGAGATCAGGAGCTCAGTTTGGAAATGGCTCCATCTGAGAACCTCCTAGACATCCAAGTGCAGATGGCAGGCAGTACTGGAGCCTGCCTGATACTAGAGTCTAGAGCCCCGGGAAAAATTAGCCTTCATTTCCCAACTGAGTCTTGACTTTTAAAGTAGCTCTTCGATTTTGCAGATTTAATGAGTGTAACATTTTTCCCTTGTTGTTCTCAGAAGCATTTTTCATACTAATGATTTCAAACGCCTCTGTGTACCTATTAGCCCCTTCAGTTTGCTCATCTCTGACTTGCCCATCAATATGCTTTGCTCACTTCTTTGGGGACTACTGTCTTTTTCTTGTCTTCCAACTGTCCTGTTTTGTCCAGACCCGAGGTGTGGGTTCTCTCTCTCATTTCCCCTTGTTCTGGGGACTCTAATTACTTTAAATTTGTAATTAACCTCTAATAAATTCAAATATATATTTTATATGTGCATTAAAAAAATAATAAACACCAATGAGCCTATCCTGCCTACCCCCCCCCACACACTCCACTGCCCAAACTAGAACATCACCAACCTCTCTCTTGACGTTTTCCTCTCCAACCCCAGAGGTTACCCCCATCCAGAGTTGCACTTGTCATTTCTGAATTTTCATTCTCATAATTTTTTTCATCTATTACATATCCCTATAAATGTTTGGCTATTCTTGGTTTTGAATTTTATAAAAAATGGAATCATACTGGTCTCCTAGGACTGTTTTTTCACCTAACCATATGTTTCTGACTCATCCATATTGCCATGTCCCACAGTCTATTTATCTGCCTATTGTCAGTGGGCCTGCAGTCAATTCAAGCTATTGTGGGTTTTTTTTTTTAATGTTTACTTATTTTTGATGTGGGGGAAGAGAGCAAGCAGGGGAGGAACAGAGAGGAAGACCGAATCAGAGCAGGCTCCGGGCTCTGAGCTGTCTGCAAGAATCACGCAGGGCTTGAACTCATGAACTGTGGGATGGTGACCCTGAGCCAAAGTTGGATGCCCAACTGACTGAGCCACCCAGGCTCCCACAAGCTATTGTTGTAGAACACTGGGGTGGCTGCACTCTTGCTCTTCTCCTGGGCACTGTTTTTCAAGCACGTGTACCTAGGGGAGGGTCATTGCCTCCTAGGGTATGCATATGTATGCAGCATTAGCATGAAAATGCAAATATTTCCCCAAGGTCTAGGCTTGTACCAGTTAGCATTCTCACTAGCCTTCTTACAAATTCCCATTGGCCTCTGTTCTTTCTCTCCCTAGCCAGCGCTTAAGGATTGGTCAGCCTTCTTATTACATTGTTATGATTTCCTGCCAATCTAGCTGTTGTGTTCTCAATGTAATTTGCATTTTCCTATTTACTAATGAGGTTGAGCCATCATTTACGTATTTATTCATCTTTCCTGTTTCCTTTTTTGATGATCACCTAGTCCAGATATTCATTCATTTTTATTTTGTTTTTTTTTAAATACTGTACACTGTCTTCCATTCTGTTGAATTGCTTCTAACAACTCACAGTGCCCTTTTTTGATCAGAAATCTTTCACTTTGATGTAATCGAATTCATCCATTTTTTTCCCTTTATGGTTTTGAACATTTGAGGTTTTAAGAAACCTTTCCCCATGTCCATCCTTTGGTTAGCAAGAGATTCTTTCACATTTTAACTCTATAGCTTATCTTTCACATTTGGCTCTTGAGTTGATCTGGAGCCCATTTTTGCACATGGTATAAGAAAAGGATCCAGATTTCTGTGCTGAGCCCGGTTTTCCTGAAACCACCTACTAAACTGTGTGATCCTTCCAGAAATATTCTGCAAAGATCCTGCTATACCTCTGTCTCATTCTGAGCTCTCCGGGTCTGTGTTTTGGTGTGTTTGTCCTCATATGAACCACACAACTTTATTACAGTGACTGTGACTGACCATATATTAGTGTTTAATGAGAAAAATTCTCATTTTTACTCTTCCTTTCTAGATTTTTACGGATTTTTATTCCTCCATATATATTTCAGAGTAAGTTTATCGAGATTCTCAAAAAGTCCAACTGGATTTTTCATTGGAATAGTGTTGAATTTACAGATTACTTTGGGGGAGAAATGATATCTTGCTGATGAGGGAGCATAAGGCAAGCTGACGGGCTGTGAACACCACCCCCCACCCCACCCCCTCCCCAGGTGGGATGTGTGTGATATTCCTCGGGCACTCCTGGTTAACTGATAGAGCTCCTTGTCCTGCAGGACCCAAGTCTCCATCACCCTCCAGAGTGATGTGGGAAACTAAGGCAGAAGGCAATGGCAGATAGAACTAAATTTCCTTCTACCCTGCAGCCCATTGACAAATGCTTGAGGCAGGCAGACTAAAATGATTCTCCTGGAACTCTATCCTGTCTCCATGCTAATACTTTGCTAGAGGTAAAAACAACCCTAGCTTGACAATTGCTAGGCCTCCATTAGCCTGTGAGTCTTCTTTAGCATGTGAAAATCTCACTGAAAACTTCCCTTGGACTTTACCTCCCCCCAACTCCATAGTTTAAAACCGGTGTCTCCTCAAGGTCCCTGGGCAGCTCTTCCTGCCCACGGGTCCTGTCCCAGCACTTCAATAAAATCACCTTTTTGCACCAAAGGTGTCTTCAAGAACTCTTTCTTAGCCATCGGCTCCAGACCCCATGAACCCCACTGTCACCCCCAAAACCTCATCATTTATTTTACATGGTCCTAGCCAAGATGGAATGTTTCAGATTACCTTCCTATGTAAATGTCATTTGAGTTTTGGTTAGTATTTAGATAATTTTAAGTTTGTATTGCTGTCATGAATGTTTTATATATATATATGTATGTATATAATGTTTTATTATTTATTTTTGAGAGAGAGAGTGTGTGTGAGGGAGGGGTAAAGAGAGAGGGAGAAAGTATCACCTAGCAGGCTCTACGCTGCTAGCACAGAGCCCAATGTAGGGCTTGAACTCATGAACCATGAGATCATGACCTGAGCCGAAATCAAGTCAGACGCTTAACTGACTGAGCCACCCAGGCGCCCCATCAATGTTATATTTTTAATTATATTTTCTAGGTGGTTATTACTGGTGTAGAAAATTGCTATTGATTTTTGTAAATTAATCTTGTATCTGGCAACCTTACTAAACTCCATGTATATTGATTTTTTTGTCCCTGTAGGGACCAAACATCTACAAGTAATGTTAGTTTTATCCTTTGCTTCCCAATTCTTAAATTGTTTCTTTCTTTTTTGAAATTTCCTTAGTGCATTGGCAGGATATCAATTAGTGGTAATTGTGGCCAACTTTGGCTTGTCCCAAATCTTAAAGGGAATGCATCTAAGCCTTTGCCATTAAATCTAACATTTTCTGTAAATAAGTATGTTATTTGCAAATATAAACTACATCAAGTTAAGAGAGTTCCCTTCTATCCTAGTTTGCTTAAAGTTTTTGTTTAATTATTAATAGATGTAGATGTTTATCAAATACCTTTTCTATATTAAGGTTTTCATATGATTTTCTCTATGCTCTTACAGATAAAACTTTTTTTAACTTTTTAAATTTTTTTACTAAAATTTTTTTAATGTTTGTTTATGGTTGCAGGAGAGAGCACGTGTGCAATTGGGGGAGGAGCAGAGAATGAGGGAGATACAGAATCCCAAGTAGGCTCCAGGCTCCAAGCTGTCAGCACAGAGCCTGGTGCAGTGCTCGAACTCATGAACTATGAGATCATGACCTGAGCACAAGTCATACACTTGACTGAGCCACCCAGATGCCCCAAACCTTATTTTTTTTAATGTTTATTTATTTGGTGGGGGGCAGGGAGCTTAAGTGGAGGAGGGGTAGGGAGAGGAAGGACAGGATCTGAAGTGGGCTCTGCATTGACAGCAGAGAGCCTAAGGTGGGGCTCAAACTCATGAACCTCGAGATCATAATCTCAGTGGAAGTTGGGCACTTAATGGATTAAGCCACCCAGGCACCCCCAGATAAAACCTTGATTGTGATGTACCTTTTTTTTTTTTTAACTTTTATTTATCATTGACAGACTGAGTGTGAGCAGGGGAGGGGCAGACAGAGAGGGAGACATGGAATCCAAGGCAGGCTCCAGGCTCTGAGCTGTCAGCACAGAGTCCGATGCAGGGCTCAAATTCACAAACCAGGAGATCATGACCTGAGCCAAAGTCTGACGCTCAACCAACCGAGCCACCTAGGCGCCCCTGATATTTGTTTTTTTTTTTTTAAGTACAGTTAAATTCAGTTAGCTAACGTTTTGTTTAAGGTTTTATATCTACATTCAGAAGTGAAATGGGCATGTAATTTTCTTTTTTGTTTGTTTTTCCAGCTTTACTGAGATATAATGGACATAAAACATTGTGTAAATTTACGAAATGATTGGTATAGTAAGGTTAATTAATGCATCTATCAGGTCACATAATTATCGTGTGTGTGTGTGTGTGTGTGTGTGTGTGTGTGTGTGTGTGTGGCAGTAGAACATTTAAGATCTATTATCTTAGCAGCTTTCAGGCATACAACACAGTGTAGTTAACTAGAGTCAGCATGCTGTACATTAGGTCCCCAAAACTTATTTATCTTATAACTGGAAGATTATAACCTTTGACCAACATCTCCTCATTACCCCCACCCCCCAACTCTGGCAACCACCAGCCTACTCTCTGTGTCTATAAATGTGGCTTTTTTTTTTTTTAACATTACACATATAAGTGAGATCATACAGTATTTTTCTAGGCCTAACTTATTTCACTTAGCATAATGTCCTCAAGGTCCATCCATATTGTCACTGTAATTTTCATTCCTGTATGGTCCTTATGTGGTTTAGGAATCAAGATTACTGTATTGATCACTGGGCTAGCAATACAGTGATCCCTGGTGATTCTTAAAAAAAGCTGGTTGTATGTTGTGGTGGGGTAAATGCCCCATAGGAATAAGTTCAGGGGGGAGTAGGAGAAGAAGTAAAGACAGAGACTTAAAGAAGAGAAAAAAGAGATAGCTGGAGGGAACAGCAGAGTTGAGGAAGTTTTGTTTTCTTGTTTTTTTATTCAGTGGAAGAAATAGCAAGAGTTTGGGATATTTGTTTATTTTATTTTTTGGCCCATAGGGGCAAGGATTAAGTTATTTTATTCTTTAGTTCATGAGACATTATCAATTTTGGCCCATTTAAAACCCTTCTCAGTCTTTAAGCATCCGCCTCGTGATCTCAGCTGAGGGCTTTCTTGATCTCAGGGTCGTGAGCCCTGCGTTGGGCTCTGTCCTGGGTGTTGGGTTCTCACCCTCTTTAACAACAACAAAAAGGGCGCCTGGGTGGCTCAGTCGGTTAAGCCTCCAGCTCTGGCTCAGGTCAGATCTCATGTTTGTAGGTTCGAGCCCTGCATCAAGCTCTGTGCTGACAGCTAGCTCAGAGCCTGGAGCCTGCTTCCAGTTCTGCGTCTCCTTCTCTCTCTGCCCCTCCCCCTCTCATGCTCTGTCTCTCTCTGTATCAAAAATAAATAAAATATTAAAAAAAATTTTTTTAAAACAACAAAAAAGAAAACCCCTCTCATTTTGTTTAATTTTTTCCCTTTTATCCCATTTACTTCTCCTGTCAGCAATTATTCTAGTTTTTACTTATGTTTCTAATCTACATATTGGTCCCCTTTATTGGTGCCCACTTCTACGAATGTTGACAAATGCATAATAATGTAACCACTACCGCAATCAAGATATAGAACAATTCCATCGCCACAAAAAATTCTCTAATGCTGCCTTTCTTTTTTTGTCATCAACATGTCCCTTGCTCCTTAGCCCTTTGTAGCCACTGATGCACTGTCTTTCCCTGTGATTTCCAAAATTTTATCTTTTCCAGATGTCATGACGTTCCATAGCCTCTTGAGTCTGGATTAGTTCACTTAGCTAATGCATTTGAGGTTCATCCATGTTGCTGCGTATATCAATAGCTTGTTTACTTTTATTGCTGAGTGGTATTCCAGTGTCTGGATGATGGTTTATCCATTCCTTGGTTGAAAGACATTTGGGTTATTTCCAGCTTTGGGTGATTGTAAATGAAGTTGCTCTAAACATTTGCATTAGCATTGTTGGGTGACTATAAAAGGATTCATTTCATTTGGGTTAACGATCAGGAGTAGGAATTGTGGGCCATATGGTAAGTGTATGTTTGTAAGAAACGGCCAAACTCAATAGTTCCTGGGCTAGCAGTGTCATTTTCATTCCTGCCAAAGTCTAATAATAATCCAGTTACTCCACATCCTTATCAGCACTTGGTATTATCAAAATTTGTTAGTTAAATGATCCTAAGAGGTGTGGAGTAGTGTTTCCTTGTGGTTTTAGTTTGTGTTTCCACAATTGCAGATTGTGTTCAACACCTTTTTATGGGCTTATTTGCCATCAGTATGTCCTCTATGGTGAAGTGTTTGACCAAGTCTTTGCCTACTTTATTAATTTGTTTTCTTACTGCTGAGTTTCAAGAGTTCTTCCATAATCTAGATATCCCTTACCAGATATATGCTTTGTAAATATTTTCTCCCCGTCTGAAGTGTACCTTTTTATTTCACAGTATCTCTTGTTGAGCAAAAGTTTTACTTGGTATTAAAAAGTACAATTTATCAACCTTTCTATTATGAATTATGTTACTGGTGTCATGTCTAAGAACTCTTTGCTTAAATCCAGGCCATAAAGATTTCCTCCTATGTTTTTTTTTTCTGGGAGATTTATAATTTTAATGTCTTATATTTAAATCTATGCTCCATTTTGAGTTTATTTTTGTATAAGATGTAAGGTTCATGTACCACAGATAAATATACCACACATATGCATTCCTACTCTATGATTCACTTACTGGGTTTCTTAATAACTTTATTGGTTTTTCCTCCATGTTTATCTGTGATTTTTACTCCTATTTTTATTATATCCTTTCTTCTAATAACTTTGAGCTTAATTTGCTCTTCTTTTTTCTGGATTCTGAAAAGCTTACATCTAGAAGTTTCTATCATTGACTTTATACCTATCTTCCTTTCTAATAAAGTAACTTAAAACTACAAATTGCCCTCCAAAGACAACTTTATTTGATCCAAAAATTTTTGGTATGCTATATTTTCATTATCAATCAGTGCAAATTATTTCAAAACTCTCCTTGTAATTTTCCTTCTCAGACATATGAGTTAATTAGAAGTGTGTTTAATTTCCAAGCATTCGGGGTTTTTTACCGATCTTGTCTTTTGGGATCTTGATTCAATAACCATTGTGGTCAGAAATTTGCTTTTTCTTCCAGCATCTGGTATGTCTTGGTAACCACAGGATGTGCTCCTGAAAAGAATATGTATTCTACAGTTGTTGGGCAGAAGGTTCTATAAATATTAATTTGATCAAATTGGTTGAGAGTGTCTTTTAGACCTTTCGTATCCTTACTTTCTGTACCATTTACTGGAAAAGGGTGTTAAATACTTCAACTGTAATTGTGGTTTATCTGTTTCTCCCTTTAGATTTGAATTTTTTTTTGTTTCAGGTATTTTTAAGTTGTTACTAGGTATATGTATTTATTTCATATTGCTCTATCTTCTTGATGAATTAATCCTGGTATCATTATAAAATGTTCCTCTTGGGGCACCTGGGTGGCTCAGTCAGTTAGGTGACCGACTTCGGCTCAGGTCATGATCTCACGGTTCATGGGTTCAAGCCCCATGTCGGGCTCTGTGCTGACAGCTAGCTCAGAGCCTGGAGCCTGTCTTCGGATTCTGTGTCTCCCTCTCTCTCTGACCCTCCCCTGCTTGCACTGTCTCTGTCTCTCAAAAATAAAAAAATAAAAGAATAAAATGTTCCTCTGTTTCTAGTAGTACCCTTTGCCTTGAAGTTTACCTTTCCTATTACTAATATAGCCACACCAGTTTTCGTATTCCTTTCTACTCTTTTACTTTACATCGGTGGCTTTGATTTAAGGGTATCCTTTTTGTAAGCAGCATATCGTCAGGTCTTGCTTTTTCATCCATTCTGAAATGTCTACCTCTTAGTTGAAGTAAGCAACCAATTTTTAACATCCATTTACGCTCCTGTGTGTCCCTTTTACCCACTGCATGATTCCCCTCCCCGGAGTCCACCTCCATGTTGTGCCCACCCATCCTGCCTGCGATGGACCCCTGGGGTGTCTCCAACTCCCCGATCAAAAATACTGTTGCCCTGAACATCATTGTACAGTCCCATTAGCTGGCTGAGAATCACTGGCTTCCAAAGTTTACTTATACTAAATTTGACTAAGGATTGCTGGATTTAATGGTTATGTCCACATAATGATGGGAATGATCCAGAAGGGAGAGGAGAAAAGATGATGAGGAAAGAGTGGGGAGCCTTGCTGTAGTCACTGAGACAGGGAGAGGGTCTGGGACCCACCGTGCATGTGGAAGAGCTTGGCTTGGCCAAGGAACCGGGCCAGTTGGTTCCCAGAGAAGGAGGGAAAGCAGATGTTTGGGCCAATACAGGTAGATGGGTAGATGTGGGGATGGGAGCTTGGAGAAATTTTCTTCTGTGGCTTGTGTTTCCTCAGTGATGTAGGAAGCAACCCGAGAGTAAGGATGGGGGAGAGGCACTGGGAATTTAAAGAGAAGGAAGGTATGAAATAGTTATCCTGCAGATTGGGTGCATGCATGGACCAAGGCCACACAGCCTGATTGCTGGGCACCTTTGCAGGGCGTGGGGGCCCTCAGTGAGAGCCAGCAGTACTCATCAGAGAGCCCCGGGCCGGGGCAGCCCTGCACAGGGCTCAGGGTGGGCAGCATTAGCAGTGTTCCGTGTCTGGCCCTGTGCTAGGCTCTGTGGGCACAGGGTGGGCTGTGTAAGGAGGCTCGCAGCACTCACCCTGCAGTGGGAGAAAGCAGGCACCTATGAGATCGTCATGGGCTTACCGTTTCACTTTGCAGGAGGCCAGGGGAGGCCATGGCTGGTGACAGCGCTGTGGGTGGGGATCGTGCTTCCCGCTTCTGTGGAAAGTTCTAGAATTATGTGAGCATGCTGCTCAGCAAGGTGTAGGTGCTCAGCGTTGTTTTGTCTATAGCTTTAGTTTGTGTTGTAAAAGTGATGCATAGCATACCAAAGGATATTAGAAAAATGTAAAAAAAAATCAAAAATAAAAAAGTTAAGATCACCTGAAATTTACCTCCCCCCTCCCCCCACCGCAAAGGTAACCATGGTTAATTAACATTTTGAGAGGCACCTGGGTGGCTTGGTCAGTTGAGCGTTGCACTTCAGCTCAGGTCATGATCTTACAGTTCGTGAGCTCAAGCCCCACATTGGGCTCTCTGCTGTCAGCACAGAGCCTGCTTTGAATCCTCTGTCTCCCTCACTTTACCCCTCCCCTGCTTGTTCTCTCTCTCAAAAATAAATAAACATAAAAACATATTTTAAAAAATTAACATTTTGATGTGTTATTATTAAAAAATAGGTCTGGCCCCTGCCCTATATGGGCCCTTGAGATCTGACCTCCTACCCAGATATGAATAACATCTTCACACCAAATGTAGCCAGTCAGTGCATGTTAGGCTAGATGGGCCAAGAGGGGTGCCCTCCCCATTCCTGGGGGAAACCAGGGATGGCAGTATGGAGGAGGTGGTCCAGGGATTGGGTCTTGAAGGCTGAGGGTCCTTTGAGCTTGTCTTGTTGTCTTTCCCTCTCACCTCCTTCGTTCAGCGTCTCTCTAGGATTAGCCAGCTCCCGCCCCCATCCCACATATGGCTGAGAGGGTAGACGTGCTCAGAGGTGCGGCAAGTGGGGAGAGCCTACTCTGTGAGGAGCAGAGCAGCAGAGCAGCCATGAGACACAACTCCTGAGCATGTCATTCCACCATAGACCCCCATTTGTGCAGTGCACAGCGTGTGGGGCCATACCTGGTAGTCCTGGAAGGTGAGTCCCTCCACCCTCCCGGGTCTGTGTCTCCTTCCAGACAGCAGCGACAGTGAGCTGGAGCTGTCCACAGTGCGCCACCAGCCAGAGGGACTGGACCAGCTGCAGGCACAGACCAAGTTCACCAAGAAGGAGTTACAGTCCCTCTACAGGGGCTTCAAGAACGTGAGTGCTCCCCATCCCCTTGGGAGAGGCCCTGACCCACCTAGCCCTCCTGTCCCAGGCTCCAGGCAGGAGGGACCCCTGGGACCCAGGGAGATCTAAACACCTCTCTGTGGCACAGCAAATATCCCAGGGGCCTTTATGCGTCTCAGGTTTTGTGTTTGACAAACCTGGGGGAGGTCAGTTCCCGGAGTCAGTATTCTGAAGGTACCATCTCCCATTCTGTGTCTCCGATGCTGGCATAAGGGAGGAGCCTGTGGAGGGACCAACTTGGCATGAAGGGACACCCCACCACCCGCCCACTCACCCTCTCCTGCATCACTGGGCCCCGCTGCCAGGCTTTTCCCATCTCCAGTATCTCAAGCAGCAGGTATCCCCAGAGGGAGGAGCAAGGCCAGGCCCTGTAGAGCTTGGGGGTGGGGCGCTAGGGATGGCCGAGGTCACTGAGGTGGTGATTCCTGCTGCAGGAGTGTCCCACGGGCCTGGTGGACGAAGACACCTTCAAACTCATTTACTCGCAGTTCTTCCCTCAGGGAGGTAAGTCTGAGGCCAGGCCCCCTGGCTCTTCCCAACACCCCCCACCCCATGGCCGCTCTACAAACAGTGGGTGTCACTTTTAAAGGGGGAGGGATCCTTGCCTCTCCCCACTCTGCCTGCCAGAGGCACTCCGCCCGGAAGCTGGGTGCCGACACACCCCAGCCCTCGCCCTTGCTCTCCCCAGATGCCACCACTTACGCACACTTCCTCTTCAACGCCTTCGACGCCGATGGGAACGGGGCCATCCGCTTTGAGGTAGGTCCCGTTGCCCCCTCCCATATCCCCTGCCCCTGTAGCCCAAGGGGGGGGCCCTCCCGGGGTGCCACTCTCTCGGGCCTTTGGGTGGCCCACACATGATCCCGGGTGTAAATGGTCCAGCGTGACATCCAGAGAATGAGTGGACTGTGCTCAGCTGGCCCCGGGCCTAACTGAAGTTGGGGATGGTCTGACCACCCTGTTCTCACTCAGCCTTTGCTCCCCTTCCATCTCTGCCAAGCCAAGGGACCTTCTCAGGCAAGTACAATGTGAATTTGCATTTGAAAAAGGAGCAAGGTTTAACTCAAGGTTCAGGCACCCAGCCCCAGGATTTACCCCTTGCTGCAAAACAGAGGAAGCACCCAGCCTGAGCTGGCACCGTGAGGGAAGCGAGGTGTGCCCGCTTCACACACCTGCCCTGCAGGATGGCCTTGGCGTGGGCTCCACCGAGGCCGGCCACATGGGACCATTTGAGAGAGGCCCCGTCTGCAGAGCCCAGGCCCCTAAAAATAGCTGCAGACGAAAAGCTGAAACCTCTTTGGAGAGGAGAACCTTGCTGAGAGCCGGGCCTGATCGATAACCACCCTGCTCGGTTTCCAAGGCCAAGGGCAGCTGACAAGAAAGCAGAGGAACGAGCGGGCCGGGCTCAGAAAGCCCCTGGACGAGCCGGGGTGTAATAATAACCTGTCGGTAATGCCACTCAGTTTATTTTTATGCTGCCAGCCGGCCAGCATGCTGACAGGGGCAGACCTGGTGGGGCGGCCCGAGGCCACAGCCTCGCCCTGTGACCACAGGCGCCCCACCCCCTCCAGGCCGCAGTCTGGGGGCTGGTGCCTGTGTAAACCTACAGTGCCGTCATCTTTTTTATTTTCAAGCAGTATCTGCCCACAGTAAAAACCCCTGCATTAGGAAGGTACACAGGAGAAATTGATTGTCCTCCACCCCCCACCCCGCCCCGCCCGTGAGCAGTCACTTGTGTATCCTTGAAGGGGCACCTAAGAGTTCTGGGAATAAAGCGTGAGAGGCACTCGTGTAATGGACCCAAGCAGGGCTTTGTGAAATAGTTTTTCTCATTGGAAATCAGGGGATCAAACAGCTCACCAGGGGCCCAGTACAGGGTGGAGAAGGTCTCATCTCTGTGACCCTCCTGTCACCCTCCTGTCACCCTCCCGTGGTCTTTGCTCTCACCCCCCTGAGGGAGGGGTCTTGTGGTCCCTTCAAGGTGGTAGGTGGTGGGTCATTGTGGGGTGTGCTGTCAGCAGCTGGGTTAGGGGCGCTGGTGCTGAAGCCCCTCTGTCAGGCACCTTCTCAGAAGGTCCCTTGTCTCTGGCATCCTCCCAGGCCTTCCACCTGCTTCTCTGCCATGAAATCCCTTCTTCCGTTTCATATCAGCCTGTTTGTTTATCTTAAGGACCTTCTTGACTGCAGTTTCTGCTCTAGGAAAGCTTTTTCAGAAAGAGAGGAGGGCACTTGTGTCCCCAGGGACCTTGCAATCAGCAGGGCCATATCCTGGGTGCCCCACGGGTTGGGATCCCCATGGCTGGAAGGACCTCGAGAGGTGGGGGTGACTCTCGACCCCCCCTTACTGTGTCAGACTGAACCTTTCAATGTGCTCTTAAAATAGAAAGTCAGGGGGCACCTAGCAGCTCAGTCAGTTAAGCATCCAACTCTTGGTTCTGGCTCAGGTCATGATCTCACGGTTTTGTGAGTTCAAGTCCCACACTGGGTTCCGGGCTGATAGTGCAGAGTCTGCTTGGGATTCATTTTCTCTCTCTCTCTCTCTCTCTCTCTCTCTCTCTCTCTCTCTGAGCTTTGGCTCAGGTCATGATCTCACATTCGTGGGTTGAGCCCCACGTCGGGCTCTGTGCTGACAGCTCTGAGCCTGGAGCCTGCTTCTGATTCTGTGTCTTCTTTTCTTTCTGCCCTTCCCCTGCTCATGCTGACTCTCTCTCAAAAATAAAACATTTAAAAAAAATTTTTAAAGAAAAAAATGAGAAAACAGAAAGTCAGGTCAGCTTATTGATATTTATAATGATCCCAATCCTTTTTTAAAAAATACTTTTGAGAGACAAGACACATATTAATTAAAAAGTATCGATGTGATACAATACTGTAACTTCCTTAGCCTCCCCAGAAAGAGTACCAGAAAACAAAACCCGCAAGCAAACCTCCTCTTCACCAAGCAGAGCAGTGGTCCTGCGTCGCACCTCAGGCTCTGCCTGCTGCTCAGCTCCTCTCGGATCCTCTGGGATTTGCCCACAGGAGGGCGCCTGGCGTTAGCCTCCACGGCCCAGGCAGAGGCCACGTGTGCACAGCGTGAGGTGCCACGAGCCTCTGTGCCACCAAGAGGCTTTTCCATTCAACCTGCTCGTTGTACCCGCACGTGCTGTTCCTTTGGACAGTTAGGCCCGTTGTGTGTCTGGAGGAAGGTGCGGCTGCCTCTCCCTTACCTCCCCTGCAGTAACCCACTCCCTGTGCCATTCATTGGCCAAGCCACACTCGACCACAGTAACTAGAGTTATAGTTACTAGCTCATGCCTGCAACCTTGTAATCGTACCTTCTGGCTGAGTCCCTGCCATGTGCTCTACTGGATACCCCTCATGTGCACCCAGGGGTGTCTTAGCCTGGAAACCGAGGCCTCTCCGTGTCACTGTGCCACTGCGGAGACCATCAGCCTCCCCTCCGCTCTGCCTCAGGGACAGCCACAGAGAGGGGCCGTGGATGTGATGGACATCATATGCCTCGGAGTTAAGATCAAGGAGTTAGAACTGGTGACGGTTCTGCATGAGATTGTGCTGTGTGGGGCTGGAAATTAACAAATGTTTATTTACTTATGGTGTGTGTGGGAGAGAGCGCATAAGCAGGAGAGGAGCAGAGAGAGGGAGAGAGAGAATTCCAAGCAGGCTCCACACTGTCAGCACAGAGCCCAGTGCAGCTCTCCATCCCATGAATCGTGAGATCATGATCTGAGCCAAGGTCAAGAGTCAGATGCTTAAACCACTGAGCTTCCCCGGGCTCCCCAGGGCTGGAAATTTAGAACTGTCACGAACCCCAGCGTGTGCTGGCAGGACATGAGGTCATCTTTGTGTTGTGGAGGATGGTCTCCTGTAGGACATTCCCACTCATTGCCCTGCAAGTGCCATCACCACTGTTCTACCCACACGCTCAGGGGCCCGGAACAGAGACATTCCTTGGTTGTGGCTGAGGAGGGCTTTTACACCGCAGCCTGGGTGTGTGCAGACAACGCGGGAGGGTGGTGTGGCCAGGTCCGTCCTGTGGCCCGCACTAGAATGGGGGCCCTGTGGGATGCACGCCATTCCCTGCTGCCTCCCCTTGGACTCCATGCCCTTGCCTCCCGCTGGGAACACCTGTCAGACCCCAGTGACGGGATCTCAGGGACGCTCCTCACTAAGTCATGCACGAGCTTCAGTGATTATTCCCCAAAGTCGGGCATGTAAGAACTATCACCTTTCTTCTTTAACATTTCCAATTTCTTCACTTAAACACACCAGGCTTTGAGAGTCCAGTAGATTTACGGGGTGTGGTCTGGAGCAGCACCTGTTAACCACTCTGCCACACACCTGCGGAGGCCACCACGTTCGGCTGCTTTAGGGGATTGACACTATTTCTTTCCATGTCTCCTCGTAGTACGCTTGTTGCTGTTTCCCAGCTGCCCAGACAATCTGAAGCAGTCTCCAGGCTCTGCGCTGTCAGCACAGAGCTCTATGTGGGGCTCGAACCCACGAACCATGAGATCATAACCTGAGCCAGGAGTCGGATGCTTACCCAGGCGCCCCACTGTCTGCCCAGCTTTACACCACTCACTCTCTGCTGTGGGGATGAGGAGCTGCGTCTCCTGTGTGCATACACCTTTCCCTTCCCCTGGCTTTCCAGGATGTTAGGATTCAGGTGGCACAAGGACTGTGGTTTATTCTGATGCGTGAATCTGATGCCTGGCTCAGCCTTCCAGTGAACGGATTATGTTTGTCTTTTCCACACATTCTTGTTTTGCCTCCAGTTAACAGTGGTCCTGGTTTTTCAGTTGCCTGGGGTCTTGGGTCTGTGACCTCATCATTAATTCAACTCCAGGCCTTCCTCCAGTCTCCAGATGGGCATCTCGCTGACGACATCCCCCAGGCTTCTCAGGGGCACAGCTTCTAGCAGCTTCCTATGAAAGTGTATGTAGGAGGTAACTTTTGAGCCTGTGGATGTCTGGAAGCATCTTCATTCTCTTCTCCCTCTTGCCGGATACATTGTATGGGAGCAAAGTTACATGGGAAGCTGCCTTCCTTCCCAGCGGTGGTGGTCTCACTTCTTGCCTCCAGTGTTGCTGCCAAAGGCAAAACCCGCTCCATCCTGACCATGTGTACAGGACCTGCTTTTGTCTTGTCCATTTGGTTCTGGTTTTCTCTCTGGAAGCTCGTAGGATCCTCTTTTTGCACCTGGTTTACTGAAATGCCATCAAGACCTGTGCCCACAGGCAATACTGTGGGCTGTTTCCATAGACACATGTGTCCAGGTGCTTGGCCTCAGCAGGACTTGGACACTCCCTGGTCTTCAGTTCTGGGGAGTCCTTTGTCTTCTTTAACCTGCTTTCTTTCTGCCATTTCCTCAGTTCTGGGAACTCCTGGTGAGCGGGCCTTGGCTCCTCTATAGTGGACCACTCGTCTTCTTTTCTATCTTCTAGCTCTTTTGCCTTTTCACATGACTTTATGGAAGATTCCATTTGCTCTTTCAAACCTTCTGAGTCTGTCATTTTGCTTTCATATTTTTAATTCCCAAGAACTCTTTCTTGTTGTCAATGATTCTTTTTTTTTTAGCCTCCTATTCTCATTTTAGGGGTGTCAGATTTCCAACCTTCACTTCTAGTAATTTCTGTTATATATTTTCCTCTTGGAATAATTTTTTTTCTTCCAAATTGCTCTCCTCTGTTCCTCTTAGTTTCTCTTTCTCATGATGCAGGCCTCTTTAGATCCAGAAGATCTAATGTTTGAGTGGTAACCAAAGCCCTTGGTACATGGCCTTGCCCCTCTACCCTCAATCTGCCATCCTCCACTTCCTGCTCCGAGACAGCCCTTCTCTGCTCCCTTCTTTCAGAATAACCTGGGAGGACCCTGTGGGGCAGAGAAGGCTCTACCCGCAAGCCTTCTGGGAAATGGAAGTAAGGGTTTGCTTACTGTTAAGAGCAGTTGGAGTTTTCACATGGAAGCCACTGGAACATTCATGTCTTATAACATCATAATAAATTATCTGTCACACCTCAGAGGTGATTGCAGCACACAGGTATGTCATGGCCCCAAAGCTGGGCACTGTTAGTTTAGCTTTTAAGCCATAAGTATTCTTTTTTTTTTCATTAACTTATTTTTGAGAGAGAGAGTGTGTGAGCAGGGGAGGGGTAGGTAGGGAGGGAGACAGAATCCAAACCAGGCTCCAGGCTCTGAGCTGTCAGCACAGAGCCCAATGCTGGGCCCATGAGCTGTGAGATCATGACCTGAGCCACCCAGGTGCCCCTAAGCCATGAGTCTTCAGCATCTTGTTATGCAGATACTTGGTAAACTAAAAGTAGAACATTTGCCTTTATGAAAAGAGCGCTCCCAGATCTTCTCTTTCAGTAGCCATGCATTAAATGGGTCTAAGACACCATGTATTTGAATATCTTTGAGAAGTTAAGCACCAGCCACCATGCCATCCCCACAACACACACACGCACATGCGCACACACACACACGCACACAGACACTCACACTGTATTGACCTAATGGACATCATCTGCCTGCTCTGTTATGAAGGCTCGTCACCTATAGAGGTGTGAAGGCACACAGCAAATTGGAAATAAAATCTGAGCATTGGACTCTTCATGTTCCCCTCCCTCCACAGGACTTTGTGGTCGGCCTCTCCATCCTCCTGCGAGGAACAGTTCACGAGAAGCTCAAGTGGGCCTTTAACCTCTACGACATTAATAAGGATGGCTACATCACCAAAGAGGTACAGGCCAGTCAAGGGTGGTGGCCGTCTGCCCCTCTTCGTCTCCACTGCCCCACACTCCCAGCCTCTCTCCTCCACTCCCCTGCCACCCTGACTGTCCTGTCTCCCTTTCCTGTTCAGAGACATTGCTCTCAGCTCAGCCCTGGAGGGGACAGGTCCTGGACATTTGGGTGCAGGGGGGGTGTGCAGGGAGCTGGTGTGCCCCTCACCAGTTCAAGTGTTCTCAGATCCATCTTTCTCACAGGGAGATCCTGAGGGAGACACAAGTGGAAAAGCTAGGGACCGGGGCGGGGTAGGGGAGGTAGGAGGAGCGGGCCTCGGCTTCCCCCAGTTAGGGGGGCAGTGTGGACCCTTATGGCCAGTGTGCACCCTTACCACCCAGGTCTACACTGAGGTTTTGTTTTGCCCAAACAATTTTTGTACATGAAACAGTCGCTCCAATTTCGAACTTTGGAGACAGCACATCAAAATCTGTCTCCAGCTTCTGGAGAATCAGAGGCTTGCATTGAGTAGATGAGATGGGGGTGAGCTCATCTCTCTCCAGCTGGAATATCCTGACTGCTTATTGCTGCCCAGGCAGTGCCCCCCCCCCCATCCTTGCAGCGAGTCTCATGTCTGCGCCTCTGGCCCCACTCCAGGAGATGCTGGCCATCATGAAGTCCATCTATGACATGATGGGCCGCCACACCTACCCGATCCTGCGGGATGACGCACCTCTGGAGCATGTGGAGAGGTTCTTCCAGGTGAGTGCTCCAGCCCTGGGCCCGGAGGGGCAGGACAGCCAGAGGAGGGAGGGGCTCCTTCTCTTAGGATACCCCTGAGCAAGCCACTCCCCTCTCTGAGCCCCACTCCCTCCACAAGGAGGGTAAACTGGCATCCTCCACATGGCCGGTTGTCAGGATCCCCACCCCCGATCCACTGAACCTCATCTCAGGGCAAGCCAGGCAGCTTGTAGAGTCCAGGGCAGCTGACATACTGGGCAGTGTTCCAGTGCCTTCCAAAAGCTCTCCCAACTCCTCCAGAAAACCTCTGTAGGAGTGGGGTTGTGCATTTTGTTCTGTGTCCGTGGGGAATAAAGGGGCAGAAGCTTCCACTTCCCACTGGCCGGCGGCCTATCCTGTGCCTCAGTTGCTCCATCTGCCCTGGTTGTCTGTCAGGGAGATGAGGGGTCAGATGAGCTTGGGGAGGTGTTCTGGGAAGTGTAAGCCCAAGAAAGCTGCTAGGAAATGGCTGGGTGTGGGGAGATGCCAGAGAGGGCAGCTGTGCCACGGAAGTAGCTAGAGAGGGCACTTGACATGGCCTAGATCCAGGGCAGGAGACCGATGGGACAGGTTGGGATGGAGGCGACCCACAGACTCACTGAGGGCATGACTTGGGTTCCAGAAAATGGACCGGAATAAGGACGGTGTGGTGACCATTGATGAGTTCCTGGAGACCTGTCAGAAGGTAGGTGGCACCAGGAGCTGAGGACACCCAGGGTCCCTGCCCCTGCCACTCCCCGAGCTCCTCCTGACCTCCACACCCCATGTTCACACTTTTGTCTGGGCCCATCTCTTTGTCACCTGCTCCGTGCTGGCCCACAGCCCACGGGCTCAGCCTCCCTGAGATGGCCTTATAAGTGCCTCACATCAGAGGGGACAGTCGTGGGCCGACAGGATGATTGGGCCCTTGGCCCTCAGGAGAGGGTCACACTGTGAGAAAGGCGCCTGGAACCTCTCCCAGCATTGCTGGTGATCTTCCTCTGCACCCTTGTGCATGTGTGGAAGCAGGACATGCGTCTCCACCAGCCTCGGCCATCTGCATCACTCCCAGAGTGGCCTCTCAGGTGCCCCCGGCCTCCATCTGCGTAGAGCCAGGGAACTTTGCCTGTCAGTGAGACACCAGCCCCCCAGACGGGCTTGCAGTCAGGCCATGGGGCTGAAGACAAGCTGTGCCTGACCAGCTGCCCCTTTACCCAGTGGGACAGACAGAGTGGTCACCGCAGGGTTCCCAGTCCCTGGCAAGAATCTGCTCAAGGCAGGACCAATGTGGGCACTGCCCCACCCTGCCCACCCAGGGTCTGACCAGGTTTCTCATCCTTCTCTCTCCACACAGGATGAGAACATCATGAGCTCCATGCAGCTATTTGAGAACGTCATCTAGGACATGTCGGTGGGGAGGGGTCCTTGAGTGGCCACTGCCACCTCTGCCCCCAAAGAAACCTCAATCCTGCCAGGAGCAGCCTCCATGAGAAACTTTTTTCTAATATATTTGAAAAAGTGAACAGTTTGCTCTGGACACGCACACACACACAGCCCATTCCTCTGGGCTGGTGGGGGTGGGCAGAGGTCAGGGAGGGGCTGGATCTGGCTGGGAGCTGGATCCAAGTGATGAGAGACACACAGCCCGGCCAGCCCCTGCCCCAAGCCAGCAGGGTGGGGCCGCCTCTGGGCTGGGCACTGGAAGGGCAGTGTCGGCAGGCTGCTGGCCGCGGGTGCTGCCAGGAAAGTGCTCAAGATCCCCTGCCAAGGAGGCTCCAGTCTCCAGAGGCCCCTCTGGTGTGAGCACCTTCTCCCCTCCCTCCTACCACCCTTCTTTCCCACCATACATGGGCCAGGTTCGGGGACTACTCTGGCCCTCCTGTCCCCCAGCCACTTCCTGCCCCCTGACTACACTCCCGGGATGCTCGTCACGACAGGACGCTTGGAAGAGGCAGCAGGGTCAAGGGAGCTGGGGTTCGGAAAGAGGTGGTGACAGAGACAGAATGTGCTGTTTCCTGGAAACACTTCCCTGGGGTCCCAGGACGCCCGCCACTCCACCAAGCTGGGCACGTTCCACGGATAAGGGGCCACTGGACTCTCTTCTGTCTGCCCTGGGAAGGGGGCTTTTCCAGCTTGGGGGTTGGGTTTCTAGGTGGAAAATCTCAGGGGGACTGTCTGCCAAGTCCACTGAAATGGAAGAAGTTTACTATTGCGTCAGTCCTAGCTCAGTAGGAATCACGTGGGTGGGACTCCCCACACCCCTCAAGCACTAGGTCAAAATAGGTCAACTCCAAGGTCATAATAGGTCCTGAGAAGAGGTCACAAGGATCAGGGACTGGGAGCCAGGGAGCCCAGGTGGCAGCAGAGGTCTGAGAAGGGGCTTCCCCCTCCTTTTCTGTCTGCCTGTCTCCCTCGACCCCCAGCTTGGATGAGCCCCCCACTACCACTTCTTTGTTAGGGACCCGGAGCAGTGTGGCCACGCCTCCACAAACAGGCTCATCCAGCCCCGTACAAAAAGCACAAGCACCAAGAGCTGCTCTGGTTGCAGCGCACAAGGGGGGCCAGGGACACTCTGCTTTTCTAAGATCATGCCCCTGTAGTGGGCTGAGGCCTGGGTTGCAGCAACCCCAATACAGGCAGCCCTGAGGAAGAAGCATGGGGGTCAGTTTTGTGCCTCAGAGCAGTTGGGGGCTCAAAGCCCATCCCTGGCCCAGCCCACCAACATTCAAAAGCACAAACCCTAGGGACTCTCCTTGACAGGGTCCCGTTCTGGGGACAGAGGCTGATGTCAGCCTGAAGACAGAGCCAAGAGTGAGGGCTGAGGGGCTTGAGGCTGAGTGGTAGAACAGAAGCCTCCAGGAGAGAGAGATTGGCTGCTCCCACCCACCCAGGCCTCCCAAAGAAGGCACCCAGTCCCAGGTAGCATGGGCCTTTCTGAGGAACATTCTCACACAATACATTCCACTGGCTGCCATCCCATCTCTGCTCAGGCCCGGCCTTAGGGTGAGCAGGGCCCTCAAAGGAAAAGTGGGATGGCGGAGGCTGTGGAGATTGGACTGGTTTGGCCGCAGGCACCCCTTAGCACACACACACAGGTGGTCCCCTCCCTCGGAGTTGCACTGACACCCCATCTCCGGTTTGACTGGGGGGGTCTTTCTTCCCTCCTCCGGGAGGGCATCAGCTTTCCCTGGCTCAGGGATCTTCTCTCTCTCACCGTCCACCCCAGCCCAGCCCTCCCAGCCAGTGTCGCTGTGCTTTTGAGGGGCCAAGGCCATAGGAAAGGGTCACCACCATGCCCCTGCCCCCTCTTGGCCTTGGGCCAGACTGGCTGCACGTCCACCCAGGAGGGGTCTGTCTCCCACGCTGGGGTGCGGACTGGCCGCATGTCTGCATGGCGGAAGTGTCTCCCTGGGGCGCAGCCTGGGAGCATGGTTCCTGTTCTCAGTGCCCACCGATATTCCGTCCTGTATATTTTAATAAAATAAACTTGACAAAGAAGAGGGACTCTCGTTGGCTTTATCCCAACTCTGCATTTCAGTACAGCCCCTTCCTTCCCTGCTGCTATGAGCCATGGCTCCTGCCCAGTGCTATGCTGGTAAATGTTTAACATTCCCTGAATTGTAGCCCTTGCCGATTTCCACACTCACTGGATTTCAGGCTCTCACTGTGGTGTCCCTGAAGGCGGAGTCGGAAGAGAGGCCCACAGTTGGGAAGCCTTTATGAGAAGCTCCAGTCCTACAGCTTATCTGCAGCCAGTGGGGCAGGGTGACTTCTTGAAGTGCCTTTCGTTTTTCATTCCCAGGCCATTTTTCTTTTCCAGTTCCAGGAAGTCATTACTGCTGGGTCCGCTTGGCTGAGGGCACAGGTCATAGGGCAGAAAAAGAATCCACCTGAAAGCATCTTCCTTTCCTGGTTTTATTTTCGAAAATGTAAACTCAGTGAGAATTATGCCAGGGGAGGGGCAAGTAATGAGAACCTGGGAGGGAGGAGATGAAGGGGTTTCCCCAACTCTAGGATGGGGAAGAGGGAGGTTCTGGGGTTCTCTGCAGTGCTTCGAGGACCAGACCCCAGGCCACACGACCTCACCTCCACAAGACCCAAGCCTCCATGAATTACCAGGTTTGCCTGGTGGGCATCTCAGCAGTAGCTGGGAGAAAAGACGACAGGAGCCCACTTTCCACACCACACACACCAAAGGCTCCACTCCACCTGAGCACCAGGGCCTTGTCACAATCCAGGTAAGGAAGCCTGACCTTGCCGTCTGGGGTGGGATGTCCTGCATTTGCCGTGGGCTGACCTCCATGCTGAGCACGTGCACTCAAGTCCCAGCCTAAAGGGCACAGATGGGGAAGCTGGGCTAGAAGATGTGAGGTCCTCCCAGCCATTAAAGAACGGAGCTGAGAAGTGGCTCTAAGCTGGGCGTCAGCCCTGAATCACCTTCTTCATGATGAGCTACAGAGTTCAGGGTGGGGAAAGCCCATCACCCATCCAAGTGTCCATCTTTTCGTCCATCCATCCATCTATTTGTGCATCTGTTTTCCACTCATTAACTCAGTACCTTCTTCCCTGGACACTCAGTGCAGAGATGGTGACCAGGCTATGCCCTCGGAATGGCTGGGTGGCAGTGAGGGGTCCAGAAAGAGCCCTGAGTTGAGGGACAGGATACCTTAGTCCTGACCTGGGCCTGAACTTGGACAAGTCCCCTCGCGCGCTCCCTCTCTCTCTCTCTCTCTCTCTCTCTGGGTCTTGATGTAGAAGGGAAGGAAGGAATACTTTCCAAATCATTTTAAAGACTGATATTACCGAGATTTAAAAAAAATCAACCATAGGATAAGAAAGAAAAATTACAGGACATTCTCAACTATAAAACAAAGATATAAGAATATCAGTAAACTCCTTTCAACAATGTTGTGTTATATGTACATGATCTATGCAATATATCATGACAGATAGTCATGTCAAAGATTTAACATTTAAAAATATGGGCTCTTTGGTTTCCAATAACATGGGTTATATAGGTATCTGGAGTATTCCTACCACCTAAAACAACTAAAAATCTAGAATAAAATAATTTGTTAGAAGCATCATTGAACTGGCCAAATGGTAAAGCATTCTTGGACCAGGAACTGAGTGGATGTGGAAATTCAGAGATGTAAGCAGAGCCCTAAAAGGAGTTTTGGAAATAGGTGAGACAGGCTGTGCTTTGGTTTCACATCCTGCCAGAGCTCAGGGTATAAGAGATAAAGCCCCGGATCCACCTGGGAGAGGAGTCTATCAAGAAATCCTTCCTCTAGAAAACTGGGACACCCATTACACCCTTGGAGATAATGAAGGTGAAACAGAAGAAAACCCAGCCATTCCCACGTTCTCCTCTCCCAGGAGACTGCAAGAAAAGTTGACTACCTCAAGCCCTCAATAAAACTAGGAAAATTCACCCCTAAAATTAGGAATCATGAGTAAACCTTACATGAGTTTGAAGCCCAAATTCATATAAAAAATATGATTGAGAATTTAATTTGTAGTGATCCTTATAAAGTTCAGGAAAATGAAGATTTCAGTCAACAAGGACCGAGTATTCAAAGAAACAAGCACCATAATTGATATTTAGCAGAAACAACAGGCTGCATCAACAGACCTAGAGGGCTTCAGATAATGGGATTAGCAGACACAATTATAAAATGACTATATTTAACATGTTTATAGAAATAAAAGGCAAACTTGAAAAGGTGTGTAGAAAACACACTTTACTGAATGCCTAAGCATATCTAAAAAAAGAAGTAAAACTTCTGGAAAAAATATATATAATGACTACATTTAAAACTCAAGGAACAGGTTTAACAGTAAATCAGACCCAGCCGACAAAAGAATCATTGGCTTGGGAAATCTAAATCTAAAGAAATTATTCAAATTGTAACTCAGAGAAACTAAAAATGGAAACTTATGATACAAGTAAATAAATAGAGAATAGAGTGAGAAAGTAAACCTTAATTCTCAATGGAGTAATGGAGTCCCTAAAGGAAAAAATGGAAATGGCCGAGAAGTTCCAGACTGGACCAACACCATTTTAGTCATGGTTCTGGTGGAAGAGGCTTGGCTCACACGACCCTGGGGACTGTCAAGGCTGAAATGCACAGGGCAGGGTGGTAGGCTGGAGACTCAGGCAAGAGTTGAAGTCCAAACTTTGCGATCTTGAGTCCAAAATTCATAGGGCAGGCCAGCAGGGTAGAACCTGGGGCAGGATTTCTGTGGGAGTCTTGAAGTATATTCCTTCTTCCAGGAAACCTAGGTTTTGTCTCCTAATGCCTTCAACTGATTGAATAGGCCCACGCACATTCTGGTGGGTAACCTGCTTTACTTAAAGTCTACTGATAGTAAATAGTAAGCACATCACAAGAGATCTTCACAGAGACAGATTAGTGTTAGGCACCGTAGCTTAGCCAGGTTGACCAGATGAACTATTACAGAAACCAATACACTGATTTAAGAAATTCAAACAAGTCCCAAGCAGCCTAAATAAAGGAAACTGTCACCTAAGACATATAATAGTGAAACGGCACAACACCAAAGACAAAGATCACCAAGCCAGCCAGAGAGGAAAGACTGACATATTGACAAATGACAACTCACCAGCAACGATGATGCTAAAAGACAGTGGAATATCTTTAGTCTGTTCAAAATAACTGCCAACCTGGAATTTTAGACTGGGCAACAGAAGAACATTTTCAGGCCAAAACAACTTCGCCATCAACAGACACTAAAGAAGTGCTCGCTTCGGCAGCACATATACTAAAACAGACACTAAAGAAAATTCTGAAAGGTTTACATCACCTCCCCCAGCTACAAAGCTCAAGGTGCAAAAGCATGAAGAGCACAGAGACTTAATATTTAAGTTCATGTCCCTGCTCCGGGCACTGCCTCTGTGAAATCTGGCTGCTCATTGCCTCTACTTCCCTGGTGTTTGTAGTGTTTTCCTGCTACCAAGCCTCTTTCCCTCTGGAGGGCAGCACACTTGTGGGCCCCAGAGGAACCAGTCAGTCCACAAACCACCCTTCTTGCAGGATATGGCTTTTCACCTGCTAAGCCATCAGGAGCTTACGGATCAGCTGCTCTGGGACAGGTGTCAAGGCTGGTCCAGTGAGCTGCGTGGGCCAGGATGAAGTGACTCACCACCCAGTAATCAACAGAAGTCCAGACTAGAAGCACTGCCCAAGGTGGCGGGGATGGTGAGGATTGAAGGAGGCTTCTTTTTTTTTTTTAATTTTGTTTTAATGTTCTTTATTCATTTTTGATACAGAGAGAGACAGAGCATGAGAGGGGGAGGGGCAGAGAGAGAAGGAGACACAGAACCAGAAGCAGGCTCCAGGCTCTGAGCTAGCTGTCAGCACAGAGCCTGACGCAGGGCTCGAACCCACGAACGTGAGATCTGACCTGAGCCGAAGTCGGAGGCTTAACCGACTGAGCCACCCAGGTGCTCCTGAAGGCTTCTTATCAAAATTTCCTCCTCCCCTCCACCCTGTCCCAAGCAAGATAGAGAAGAACTGTGTCCTTACACATCCCCATAACCTTTAGACATGCTATGCCTCTAAGGCCCTGTGACATTTAGGGACAGGGCCCATGCTTCTGTTCTGGAGCTTTCTGTTTCATCCTAAGCACAGCAGTTTACCTTGCCGATCCTCCGTTTCCACGCTGTAAAATGAAAAGAAAAATAACCCTCTGATAGAATTGTTACAATGATTAAAGATGAATATTTACTAGCCTCTTGATAAATATGAACATCTTTCTTTCTTACCCCACAGAAGTTTTCATATATTTCCTCCCCCCTTTCTATGTAAGGGTGCATACCGTTATATAAGCCACCAGAGAAAGGATAGATGTTTCAAAAGGAGTTTCCAGGTATTGGAAAGAAATCTGTCATGGTTCCCAGTTTCCCTGGCAACCCCAAAGCCTATCTGGGGACCAGCTGGCTAAGGAGGAAGGAGCAAGCTATGCCAGTCAGGCCACATCAGGTAACCCACGGTCCACATGCCCCACCCTCCCGCCACCACTCATTTCGTGGCCAGGCTGACCTGCCCCAGACCGGAGACATGTCCCAGAGCAAGTGCAGAGGTTCCTGTGGCCTGGCTTGTCTCATTCACTGACACAGCCTATACAAGAGGCCTCTTCCTTGTGATCTTTACTGCAAGGAATGGGGAAAGTGAGGCCCAGAGACACTGGGTAAGGCACCCATACCCTTCCCTATCATGTTCTGCTCCACACTTTCCAGAGCAATGGTCAGTCTACGATTTAGAAGATGAATGGCTTCTCTTTTCCTCCCCACGAGGAAGTTTTATTGGGAGACACCCTTTTCTTGTGGTTACAAGTACAGTTCTCCCCATTGACCACCAGGGGGCGACTGCACTACAAACGGGCCTCCTCACAGATTTCCTGCCCTCCACAAGCTCCGGAGGAAACTGCTCAGGAAAGAAGCTACTTGTCATTTCTCTCATAGCCCAAAGGCATTTTCATATTTCTGCCTCCTTCTCCACATGGTTTTTCCCCAGAAAACTGAACTGATCAGGTAACAATTCCACAAGAGTCTACCTAGCTGGGTCCTGGGAGAGAGAACACACTCAGTCCCTATTTTTATTTTATGAACACACGTAAGCACTCATCAGACCATGATTGTTACCACCGAGCAGATTCAATTCCAGCCCACGGCAAGAAAGTTAACATTTGGGTTTACCAGTTAGCCTCACCCATTAGGCTTCTGAAAGTCCTGAAGTAAGTTTGAATAACTCAATGATACCCTCTAGGGTCTAGAAAGCCAGACAGGAGACAGTTTGTCGCAGAAACATCTGGGCTGTCAGAGACCCTATGGGAAAGAAATGTGTGTAGCGCACGCTTCAAACAGCTGAGGGTATGATCCTGACAGAACCAAACAACCACACCTTCCCGTAAAACACTTGTGGGGACAGAGGTCTTTTTGCAATCTCTCCGCACTCTCCTGTCTCTAACCTTTGCTCAGCACCCTGGAGCCTCAGTAACAGCAATGCTACCCTTCAAGTTTGCTGCTGTCTCAGAGGCTCCCAAGATCACAGAGCTGTCTGTCCTCCATGAGCTTCTAATCATTATGTGGCTACTTTGGGTGGTTTTCTGCCTCCTCCTCCACACCAGGCAATGACACTCCACTAATCCTCTTCCCTGCCCCTGCCAGGTTCCAAATTCCTTGGTCTACACTAAGGGAAGCATCATTTACATTTACTGGATACCTTCTTATACACTATGTGTGGGCTGCGATGTGAGGAGACCATGGTGGATAAGCCACTGTCTCTGCCTTTGGCAAATTCAAGTCCTATAGGGACCCAGAAGGCAAAGCATCCAAGGCAAGGATTGGGACCATGACAGAAGTAACCACAAGACACATGCCAGGGTGGGGGACAAAGCTCACTGGGAAAGATTGCTGGAGGACCTGGACGTCCCACAGAGCTGTGAGTGAAACAAGAGGAAACAGGCTCAAAGTGAGGAACTGAGGGGCCTGCCTCAGTTTAAGTATTTGTGATGTCCAGTTAGAGTGGCTGGGAACCTTTTTTCTCTTGTCTGCCCTGCTTTCCTGGACACATTTCGAGGTGGGTGCTGCGCTGTGATCAGTAAAGCTTTGAGAGCAAGTTGTGAGGCTCTCCTCAAGCTAGATTCTGTCATCCTAGACATGGCTCCTTGTTCGTTTCATTGGTCCACTAACCTTCTCCATCCCAGATAAGTTTCCAAGGCCATGGACATTGCTGCCAGCCTAATGCTGGTACTAGGCACCCCTCCCTGCCCCCTCACCCACTCACGGGAGTCCTAATCCTTCAGGTGAGGGGAATACCAGAGGTAAGCTATCTGTGGTTTCACATGGGCCAGCTCTAATCACATGGACTTTTCTGACCTGGCTTGTTGTAAAGAGAATGTGCAGAATCTGGCTCCCTGCAAAGTGAGGTCTGCAGGGTTCAGAGATTAGAGAAGAGAGTGGGGTATAGGTAGGGTCAATGTGCACAGGGCATGGTGCTTATAGGCCAGAACCAGAGACCATGCATGTGGTCCCAGAGTTAAACCTTTCCTTAAGCAGGGCCAAGATGAGGGATCTGTAAGAAACTCTCTATCCATTATACCCACAACCCTGCCCATTCACATAAGAAATTGCACATATCTTGAAGGGGAAGATACAGGTTTAATTAGATCTTGGCCAGAGCTGAGAGGTCCCAGAGAAGGGACAATGCAACAGAGTGGTACCAGTCAGGGGACCGTCCAACCCACAAACTTCCCTGACACCTGTCCTGACTGCCGAGGGCCATCAATCTTAGAACAGGGCTCCCTAACAACTGCGGTGTCCTTTGTTTTGCTTGTTCCTCTGCTAGGTAACCCTGGCTTTCCTCTAACTCACATATCTGCTTTCGCACCTCGATCTGCATGCAGGGCTCCCTCTATACAGGTCTCTTAGCTGGCTTTGAGCATTACCGAACCTTTCTGTGAAACAGCACCTAAGTCTACCCCCATCCGTTGCCTGCGATAGCCCCTCCATTAGCTTGGCAACAAAAGGCTTTTGGGAATCTTCGTTCTCACTGATGTCTCTAGACACCATGAGAAGGAAGAAGGACACCAGTCTTTCCCCCTTCCCCATATCCTCCCTCTGCTCCTGGCAGTAGCCTCCGAATCTCGCCTGGGGAGCCCTCCTCCACTCCCCATTGGCTAAGCCCTGGCGGCCACACTAAGCTAATTAAGGCAACGACTTTTCCCATCAGTGATTGGTTGAGGGGTGGGCATTTGACTCTATTACAGCCAATGAGGTCCAGGGATACATGTGCTGGGCATTCTGGGAAAAGGCGCTGCTGCCTTACTCTCGGACGCTGGGCTGTGTGAGTCGTGGAGTTGTTGCTGCAGCTTTGTGCCTACCGGAAGCCACGGGAATGAAGCCCGTGCAGAAGTTGGCCTTACTGAGGGATGGAGAAAGAGAAAGCAAGGTCCGAGGAAGGCAAGTGGGGGAGGTGAAGCGCTTGAGCTCAAAATCAAACTGTACCTTAAGCAAGCCCCCTCCCACTCTGTAGACTCTTATGAGCCACTTATTATTAGCATTCCCCTCCCCACCCCCACCCCATAAGAAAGTTAGAACTGGGCTGACTGGCACTTTTCCTGAAAAATTCTCAACTGCTGTGGCCCCTACTGTCAGGCTCAGCTGTGGGGTAGTGAGTGGAGTCCGCGTTTCAGATTCCAGTGGGCCCTGAAGGAAGCCTGGTGGGGGTTCAGGGGCCAGAGTGCCCAGTGCAGTCTCTTCTGCCAGATTGTGGGCATCTTGCAAGTGGGAGCCATGGGGTTCCCTCCTGGGGCCCAGGAGTGGCACTGTGTCTGGCACATTGGGGGAGTGGTCAGCAATGCTGCTGAACTGAAGGTCATAGGGAAGGAGGCAGACAGCCCAGGGTGGGGCCAGGTGCCAGGGTCCTGAGCCTAATGGGTCATGGGACCCGCTTTTCCGCCGCACCAGGGTCAAAGTCTTTTTGAAACACCTCCTCTGGCCTGCACTGTAGAGCAGTGTGAACACTCACCCCCAGCCCAGCCCTTCTTTTTTCCACTTTCCTGAGCAATTCTGGTTGTGTCCTGACCCAGGAGCACAGCAAATGAAGCCAGGCAGTGGTTTTTCCCAGTTTTGAAAAATTACCAAATACAGTAAAACATCCAGAAACTAAAAATAAAGCCCCATAGAGCAGGCCATCAGTCAGTCCCCCACAGCCAACTGCCAGCCCAGCCAGTATTGTGAAATCCTCAAGTTTCCTGCTTTGTTGACAAACTTCCCCAGCCCTGAGTGGAACTTTGTCCTGGGTGGAGCAAAGGGAGGTGGCCCTGGTCTCTGATTTGTGTCCCCCCAGCCCCAGGCTGTGTCCTATGTGTGTGGGACAGGCATCAGGACACTCCAGGTCCCATCCACCCCAGCCTGTTAACTTTATGCATTCATTGGGGAAAAAAAGAAAAAAAAAAAAAAAACCTGTGTACACCCAGCACTCTGTGGGGGTCTGAGAATAAAATCACAGAATATTTGCAGATCCCTCCCTGGTGGAGCCTATAATTTCTTGGCGACAAGACATTGATAAAGTCTTCACTGAAAAGATAAAGTAGATCACTCAGAAGAGTGTAAATTTACAACCAGTGCCACAGCCACAAAGCCAACCTTTGGACAAGCCACATGACCTCAGGGGGCTTCCCAAGGGAAGTGGCATTTGAGCTAAACCTCAAGGATAAGTAGAGGTGAGCCAGGTAAGGGGCTGTGGCACAGGAGGGAAACAGCGCTGCCCAGAACTGGGCTAGGTTGATGGGGCTTGGAACCCAGAATCCTGAGTGCAGGTGGAGGTGAAATGGAGAGGTCCTCTGAGGACTTGGGCCTCAGCCTGAGGGCAGCAGGAAGCCACTGATGAGTGTATTATTGTCAAATCATTGTTTTGAAAATGCCCCTCTGAGATGCCTGGGTGGCTCAGTCATTTAAGCGTCAGACTTCGGTTCAGGTCATGATCTCATGGTTTGTGAGTTTGAGCCCCACATCTGGCTCTGTGCTGACAGCTCAGAGCCCAGAGCCTGCTTGGGATTCTGTGTCTCATTCTCTCTCTGCCCCTCCCCTACTTGTGCTCAGTCTCTCAAAAATAAATTAATTTAAACAAAAAATTTGAAAATGCCCCTCTGGCTGAAACATGGATGCCAAATTGGAGGGGCCAGAGAAGATGCAGGGAAACCAAAGAGGAGGCGATTGGGGTCAGCTGTGACAGTATAGCAGTCACTGATTATTATTACATCTCATGTGATGCTTGTTCAAGGTCTCTTATGCACTTGGAATTAGACAGTGGCTGGGGTAGGAATCTGATAATTGAAATTTAGAGCAGATAGGGATGCCATATGGAGCTTCTGGAAAGCACTGATAAGAGAATCATCACAGTTCAGGTTCAAGGACTGTAGAGCATGCCTATACCCTCTTCTGAAATAGCTACTCTGACTTTGAAAAACAGCTCTGGCTTGCTGTTGGGTTTTATTACAGACTCAGCACCTAACTATGGGATATTAGGTGGCCATGCAGTCTGAGCTTCCCAAATAATCTTGGTGGTGTTGGATCTCTCAGTTATAAGGTTGAGCTTGTGCAGTATCAATTGTCATTAGATGGAAATGGTAGCTGAGTCCGAGCTCAGGCAGGTGTGGACAATACAGCTAAGTTGCATGCGCAGGTGACTCAGATTATTTTCACACCAACTCTAGTCGCATTGCCTCTTCTCTGTCAACCCACAGGCAAGGCTTTCTGGGATGACCTTTAGGATCAGTTTACAGAAAATGAAAAAATTCTGGGGCACCTAGGTGGCTTAGTTGGTTGAATGTCCAACTTCGGCTCAAGTCAGGATCTCAGAGTCTATGGGTTTGAGTCCCACATTAGGCTCTGTGCTTACAGCTCAGAGCCTGGAGCTGCTTTGGATTCTGTGTCTCCCTCTCTCTGCCCCTCCCCTGCTCTCACTCGCGCTCACTCTCTCTCTCTCTCAAAAAGAAACATTAAAAAATTTAAAAAGAAAATGAAAAAACTCAAATATGGTCTACAGTTGGGTTTGCATGATATGACGCTGATGTTTCCCAAAAGTTACAAGGTGACATGGCTGTCTCATTCAAGGATGACCTTGAACGTCACTGGTAAAGAAAAATTTTCCCTGTGGCTAGAACTTTGGGCAATATGTTTGGTTTTCTGGAGTGAGAGGGCCAGAAGTAGGAATCTACTGGTTATTGATTCATGATCAGTTGTTAATAGTTTGGCTTTATGATCAAGCACTTGGAACATGAGTGAAAGATTGGTATAATAGGGTTCTCCAAAGTCCAGAATGTAGGTAGGTAGGTAGGTATATAATTTTAAGGAATTGGCTTATGTGATTGTGGAGGTTTTGCATGTCCAAAATCTAATGGAATAGGTCAGCAGGCTGGAGACTCTGGGAAGAGCTGCAGTTTGAATTGAAAGGCCATCTGCTGGAAAAATTCCTTCTTGCTTGGTGTAGGGTGGTTGGGTGTCAATGTTTGTTCCAGTAAGGCCTTCAGTGGATTGGAAGTGGCACATGAACATTATGAAAGCAATCTGCTTTACTCAAACTCCACTATTTAAATGTTAATTTCATGAAACCAATATTGCTCTGTAAACTAACTAAAATTTAAGTTAAAAAGAAAAAATATCTTGCTGAAAAAAAAGATAAATGTTAATTTTGGGGTGCCTGGGTGGCTCGGTTGGTAAAGCATCCAACTCTTGATTTTAGCTCAGGTCATCATTTCATGGCTCGTCAGATCAAGCCCCGTGTAGGGCTCCAAGCACAAAGCCTGCTTGGGATTCTCTCTTGTCTCTCTGTCTCTGTCTGTCTGTCTGTCTGTCTGTCTCGCTCGCTGTGTCTTCCCCCAGCTCTCACTCAAACAAACTCTCAAAATAAACAAACAGTTTTTAAAATGTTAATTTCATCAAAAGAACACCCTCACAGAAACATACAGAATAATGTTTGACCACGGGGCACCTGGGTGGCTCAGTTGGTTGAGCATTCAGCTTTGGCTCAGGTCATGATCTCGTGGTTTGAGCCCCGCGTCAGTCTCTGTGCTGACAGCTAGCTCAGAGCCTGAAGCCTGTCTTCGGATTCTGTTTCTCTCTCCCTCTCTGACGCTCCCCAGCTCATGCTGTCTGTCTGTCTGTCTGTCTGTCTCTCTCTCTCTCTCAATAAATAAAAAACACTAAAAAAAAAATGTTTGACCAAATTTCTGCACACACATAAAATTACCATCACAATTGATGACAGGTAAGTCTGGAGAAGAGGTATGGTAATGAAAAGTATGTCTCTGAAAAGACACAGACTATGAAGATATTAGTGTACATGTGAATGCCCACCAAAAGGCATCCATTGCAAAGGAGCACAACAGTAGGTGGACAAAATGGATACTTACTAACATACTCTGTGGGTTAGTTAGCCTCCCTCTCCCCAGCCACCCTAGTGCTTGCTCAATGGGCCTATGAAAAGGATGGCAGGAATAGGGTCCCCGCAGGTCTCAGCAATGTGTACTTCCCCTTACCAAGACTGACCCAACACTATTGCTAAGTGTCCAGTCTACCAACAGCAGACATATGGCACCATTCCTTGTGGGCACCAGCTCGCCGTCTAGTGGCAGGTAGATGACATTGCACCTCCTCCATCACAGAAGGCACAGAGATTTGCCCTTGCAGGACACATCTTAGTAGTAAAGTTTAATGAAATATACAGCAATAGTAAAGGTTAATGAAAAACTACAGAAAACAAAAAGGGCAGGACAGTTGAGGGCTCAAACACTTTGGGAACGAGACTATAAGTCACTCCTCTAGATAAAGAACTCTGACCAATTGAGGTTCTTATTGAGGGCAGAGGTAATACAGTGTGTGCAGTGAAAGAAGAAAGCTGACAGTATTGATTACAGCCTTGTGACAAATTACAGAAAGGAGAACTGTAGTAGTTTGGCTTCGTTTTGTTTTCATTGATCTTTTAAAATCATTTTTTCATCATAAGCGAACTCTTTAATCCTCATCCTTTATTCCTCCCATCCACCCCCCTTTTGGTAACCATCAGTTTGTTCTCTATAATTAAGAGTGTATTTCTTGGTTTCTCTCTCTCTTTTATTTTTCCTTTGTTCATTTGTTTTATTTCTTAAATTCCACATACGAGTGAGATCATTTCTAACTTTCTCTTACTGATTTCTGACTGACTTATTTATGACTGACTCTGTAGCTCTGTCCATACTGTTGCAAATAGCAAGATTTCAGTTTTTCTTGTGGCTGAATAAGAAATATTTCATCATATATATGCCATATGTTCTTTATCTTTTCTTTTTTAATTTTTTAAATGTTTTTTAAATTTATTTTTTGAGAGACAGAGCAAGGAAAGGTCAGAGAGAGAGGGAGATACAGAATCTGAAGCAGGCTCCAGGCTCTGAGCTACTGTCAGCACAGAGCCTGATGTGGGGCTTGAACCCACGAACTGTGAGATCATGACCTGAGCCTAAGCCATAGGCTTAACCAACTGAGCCACCCAGGTGCCCCTTCTTTATCTTTTCATCTGTTGATGGGACACTTGGGCTGTTTGCATAGTTTGGGTATTGTAAATAATGTTGTAGTAGAAATAGGGATGCCTATAGCCCTTTGAGTTAGTGTTTCTGTATTTTTTGGGATAAATATTCAGTAGTGTGATTACTGGATCATAGGGTAGTTCTATTTTTAATTTTTGGGAGGAACCTCCATACTGTTTTTCATAATGGCTGCACCAGTTTGCATTCCCACCAACAATGCATGTATGGTTACCAACACTTGTTGTTTCTTGTGTTTTTTATTTTAACCATTCTAACAGGTGTGAGGTGATATAGCTCATTGTGGTTTTGGCTTGCGTTTCCCTCATGATGAGTGATGTTGAGCATCTTTTGATGGTCATCTGTATGTCTTCTTTGGAGAAATGTCTGTTCATGTCTTCTGCCCATTTTGGAATTGGATTGTGTGTTTTGAGGGTATTGAGTTGTATCAGTTCTTTGTATATTTTGGATACTAACTCTTTATCGAATATGTCATTTGTAAATGTCTTCTCTCATTCAGTATGTTGCCTTTTAGTTTTGTTGATTGCTTCCTTTGTAGTGCAGAAATTTTTTATTTTGATGTAGTCCCAGTGGTTTATATTTGCCGGTTTCCTTTGCCTCAGAAGACCTATATTAAAAAAAAATGTTGCTGTGGCTGATGTCAAGAGACATTACTGCCTATCCTCTCTTCTAGGATTTTTATGGTTTCAGGTCTCACATTTATGTCTTTAATCCATTTTTAGTTTATTTTTGTGTATGGTAAAAGAAAGTGGTCCTGTTTCATTCTTTTGCACGTGGCTGACCAGTTTTTTCAACACCAGTTATTGAAGAGACTGTTTTTCCCCCATTGTGTATTCATTCCTTCTTTGTCAAAGATTAATTGACCACAAAATTGTGGGTTTATTTCTGGATTTTCTGTTCTATTCCATTGATCCATGTGTCTGTTTTTGTGCCCGTACCATACTGTTTTGATTACTGGAACTTTGTAATATAACTTGAAATCTGGAATTGTGATACCTCTAGTTTTTCTTTTTCAAAATTGCCTTGGCTATTCAAGATATTTTGTGGTTCCATACAAATTTTAGAATTGTTTGTTATAGTTCTGCGAAAAGTTTTGCTTATTTTCTATTTGATTTTATGTTTGAATATGCTAACCATTTGTTTCAGTCTCCTTCCCAATTTTCCTTTATACACAAGTTGTCAGGACATAATTTTACATTTTAGACAACAGAAGATTCAAACAAGGGACTTTTACTAAATTTGAACAATGATTAATATATTGAGTGATGGGTACCATGACTCCTGGGGAAAGGGTGAGAACTTCTTCACTCCTAAGAAGGATAACCTCATATTAGATAGAAATTGAGAGGGGTTTTTTTTTGATGTACAGAATTCAATTATGTGTCAGGGCTGCATATGGAAGCAGAGTAGTCAAAAGGCTGGACTGCACTGTTACCTACTTATTGCTTGTCAGCTCTAGGTTCACCTTTTTTTTTTTTTTTTTTTTTTTGCCTACTCTATAAAAATGGACCCAGACCCTTTAAATATTTTCTCCTTGCTAAGAGGCACTGGAGAGGATTTTGCTTCTTGTTTTCAGCGTTCTCACTAGACAGGCTCCTGCAGCATGGACAACTGCAGCACCCGGGTCCTGCGGTAGTCCCCATTTCCTGAGCCCCCAGCTCCTGCAGTCCCGGTGGCCAGCAGCCTCCCTTGGCACTCCCTTCTTCAGGTGGCTTTGTAACAGAGAGCTTCCAGTAAAATATTGCCAGTACTCTAGAGTTTGGATTTCAAGTGAGCTCCAGATTTCTAGTAGGTTTCACCAGCCCAGCACTAAACACCTCTGCCATCTCCAACAAGGCGGGGTGGGGATATCAGCCTTGGAAGGTTTCTTCCTAGGGTGCTTCCTCAAGTCTTAAGGGCTTGACTTTTTTTTCTTTAATAGTTTGTTGTCAAAGTGGTTTCCATATAACACCCAGTGCACTTCCACACAAGTGTCCTCCTCCATGACCACCAACCCCCATCCTCCCTCCCCCTCCCCCTTCAGCCCTCTGTTTGTTTTCAGTATTCAATAGTCTCTCCTCATTTTCAACTCTCTCTCTCCCCCACTCTCTTTCCCCCTTCCCCTCCCAATGGTCCTCTGTTAGGTTTCTGCTGTTAGACCTATGAGTGAAAACATATGGTATCTGTCCTTCTCTGCCTGACTTATTTCGCTTAGCGTGACCCCCTCGAGGTCCATCCACTTTGCTATAAATGGCCATATCTCATTCTTTCTTATTGCCATGTAGTAGTCCATTGTATATATAAACCACATCTTCTTGATCTACTCATCAGGTGTTGGACATTTAGACACTTTCCATGATTTGGCTATTGTTGACAGCACTGCTATGAACATTGGGGGTACATGTGCTCCTATGCATCAGCACTTCTGTATCCCTTGGGTAAATCCCTAGCAGTGCTATTGCTGGGTCATAAGAGAGTTCTACTGATAGTTTTTTGAGGAACCTCCACCCTGTTTTCCAGAGCGGCTGCACCAGTTTACATTCCCACCAACAGTGTAGGAGGGTGAAGGGCTTGACTTTATACCTGTTACTTTTATATTCTTTAGAGTCTTACTGGGAAATCCCTCATGACTCCAGTCCCCTGTTCTAGTTAATACTTCTTTATGCTAAACTTGATTTTATTCAGAATACTGTGTGATATCTTTCCTGATTGGACCTAGACTGTCAAGAGAGAGCCAAAAAGAAGCTGTACCGCCTTTTATTGCCTAGCTGTTGTAGGCGGAGTTGTGTCCCCCAAAATTCATATGTTCAAGTCCCAACCCCCTAGTACTTCAGAATGTGACTGTATTTGGAGGTAGGTCTTTTAAAAAGGTGATTAAGTTAAAATGAGCCTGTTAGGGTGGGCCCTCATCCAGTGTGACTAGTGTCCTCATAAAAAGAGGAAATTTATTTTAAAAAATTCTTATGTCTTTTATTTATTTTTGAGAGAGAGAGTGTGAGCAGGGGAGGGTCAGAGAGAGAGGGAGACACAGAATCCGAAGCAGGCTCCAGGCTCTGAGCTAGCTGTCAGCACAGAGCCTGACATAGGACTCAAACCCACGAACCGTGAGATCATGACCTGAGCCCAAGCAGGCCGCTTAACCGACTGAGCCACCCAGGTGCCCCAAAAGAGGACATTTAGACACACAGACACGGGTGCATGCACACAGGGATGACCGTGTGAAGAGCCAGCAAGAAGGCGGTTGTCTGCAGGCCAAGGAGAGAGGCCTCAGAAGAATCCAACCTGCCAACACCTTAATCTCAGATTTCTAGCCTCCAAAACTGAGAGAACAAAACTGCTCTTATAGCGGCCCAAGCAGATTAATACCCTAGCCTTGGCAGTCAAGCCGAGTCCTCCACTACACTGTATTTAGAAGTGAGTCACTAAGTTCAGCTTACAGAAAATTAGGTAGATGAAAATTAGATACCACTTAGTGTTGGGAAGAGTATTAAAGAATTTGTGAACATGTTTTAAAATCCATCAGAGAGGCATAGTAGGAACACAGCCAGGTAGGATATAATTGTGGCTTGACCTGGGGTGATAAGAAGTCGAACAACTCTGATTTGGGAAGGTAATGTTGCTAGGACATGAAGATGGGTTGGAAATGAATGTGCAAGTGAGAAAAGGGCAAAGACTGAATTCTGGTTTGGGAGCCGCTCTGCTGGACAGATGGTCATGACATTACCCTGAAACAGAGAAGAAGAGCATGTTTGATGTGGAAAAGTCATTAGTTCAATGTTGGACATGTTGTTTACGGTGCTTTTGAGACAGCAAACTGGTCATGTCCGATAGACAGTTGGATTTGTGTGAGACTTCTTTCTGTGATGGTAATCAAACCATCAAGCATGAAAAAGATTGCTTAGGGATCCTACTGAGTGAGAAGAGCAGTAAGGAGCATGCCTTGAGAGATGCCAACACCTGTAGTTTGGGTGGAGGAGGGTGAGTTTGAAAGAGACAGAGATGGAGGAGGAAATTCAAGAAAATGTGGCGTGACAGGAGGCTTATCAGTTCAGACTGTGTGTGACTGCAAGTAACGGGCATCCAAAATAACAGTGGCTTAAAAAAAGATGTTTTTCCCCTCTCCTTTGCATGAAATACCAAAACCTCTGTCAGTAACCGCTAGCAACCATTAATCTGTTTTCCATCTCTGTAATTTTGAGATGTTCTATAATTGGTATCATACAGAATGTGACCTTTTGAGATTGGCCTTTTTCGCGCAGCATAATTCCCTTGAGATCCATCCAAGTTATTGTGGATATCCAAAGTTGTTTCCTTTTTATTGACAAGTAGTATTTCATAGGATGGATGTACCACATTTTAACTATTCACCTATTGTAAAACGTTTTGGTTGTTTCCATGGTTTTAGTTATTACAAATAAAACTGCTATGAACAATCATGTGTAGGTTTTGATTTCTCTGGGATAATGCCCAAGATTACAGTTTCTGGGCCATATGGTAAGTGCATGTTTAGTTTTAAAGAAACAGCCAAACTATCTTCTAGAGTGGCTGTAGCGTTTGACATTCCCATCAGCAAAGTACAAGAGATCCAGTTATCTGCATCTTCTCCAGCATTTGGTATTGTCACTTTTTTTTAACTGTTTAATAATTGTGCAGTGATATCTCATCATGGTCTTAATTTACATCCCCCTAATTTTTATAGAGCTATTGAACATCTCTTCATGTGATCATATGCCATTTGTATAGCTTCTTCAGTGAAACATCTCTTCATGTCATTAATTCATTGATTGGTTTTTCTCTGTTGATTTTTGAGGATTTTTCTTTTTTTTTTAACTGAAGTATAGTTGACACTATTTTATATTAGTTTCAGGTAGGTGTACAACATAGTGATTCGATAAGTCTATATGCTGTGAGTTTTTTATATGTCCTAGGTGTGAACTCTTTGTCAGATATGTAGTTTGCAAATATTTTCTCCCTGTTTGTAGCTTGTTCTTTCATCTACTTAATATGTTTTGGCAGAGTAAAAGGTTTTAATTGTGATAAAGTCCACTACTTTTTTTTTTTCCTGTATTATGCTTTTGGGATAATGTCTGAGAACCTTTCACCAAGCCATATGTCTCAAAGGTTTTCTCCTATATTTTCTTCTAAAAGCTTGATAATTTTAGGGACACCCGAGTGGCTCAGTCAGTTGAGAGTCTGACTCTTGATCTCGGCTCAGGTCATGATCTCACAGTTCATGGGATTGAGCCCCGTGTCAGCATCTATGCTGACAGCACGGAGCCTGTTCAGGATTCTCTCTCCCTCTCTCTCTGCCCCTCCACCACACATTCTCTCTTCCCCTCTCTCTCTCAAAATAAAAAATAAACTTAAAAAAATAAAATAATAAAAACTTGATAACATTACATTTTAAATTTAAATCTGTGATCCATTTTGAGTTAAATTTTATATAAGACATGAAGTTTAGGTCAAGATTCATTTTTATTTTATTTTATTTTTTTAAGTTTATTCATTTTTGAGAGAAAGAGAGAGACAGAGCACGAGTGGGGGAGAGGCAGGAAGAGAGAAGGAGACACAGAATCTGAAGCAGGGTCAGCACAGAGCCTGACGCGGGGCTCACAGTCACCAACTGTCGGATCACGATCTGAGCCAAAGTCAGTCGCCTAAATGACTGAGCCACCCAGGCACCCCAAGATTCATTTTTAAAGAGATGGATATCCAGTTGCTCCAGCACCATTTGTTGGAAGGACTATCCTTCCTTCATTGAATTGCTTTTGTATCTTTCTCAAAACCAGTGGGTATATTTCTGTGGGTCCATTTCTGGGTTCTTTTCTGTTCCATTGATCTGTCTATTCCTCTGCCAAAACCATACAATCTGGATTACAATAACTACATAATAAGTCTTGAAATCAGGTTGATTGATTATTCTCACTTTATTCTACTTTTGAAAAGTTAGCTATTTGTTTTAGCTAGTTCCTTTGCCTTTCAATGTAAATTTTAGAATAGTCTTTATGTAGAAAAAATCATGATGGGATTTTGGTAGGAATTGTGTTAAACCTGTATATCAATTTATGGAGAATTAACACATTTACTATGTTGAATCTTCCAATCTGTGAACAGGGTCTATGTGTTTACTTATGTTGATATCTGATTTCATTTGTCAGTGTTTTATAGTTTTCAGCATACAAGTCCTGTACGTGTTTAGTTAGATTTGTGCCTAAGTATTTTTATTTGCGCAAACAGTATTAATTTTTAATTTCGGGATGCACATTTGCATTGCTAGTATATAGAAATACAGTTTATTTTTGTATGTTGATCTGGTAGTCTGTAACCTTACTGAATTCACCTTGCTGAACCAGGAGGTCCCCCCCCCCCCCGCTCCACGGATTTTCTATGAAGACAACGATGTCATCTGCAAATAGGGCTAGTTTTATTTCTTTTTTTCCAATACATACATTTATTTCCTTTCATTGCTTTATTGTACTATTGTGCTAGAATTTGCAGCACTATGGTGAAGAAGAGTGGTAACAACAGGTGTTCTTTCCTTGTTCCTAGTTTTGAGGGGAAAGCATTCAATTTTTACCATTAATTATATTAACTGTAGGCTTTTTGGTAGATGTTCTTTATCAAGTTGAAGTTTGCTTCTCAGTTTTCTGAAAGTATGTGTCATGAATGGGTGTTGGATTTTGTTATACTTTTCTACATTGATAGGACTTTGTGATTTTTTTTCTTTAGCTTATTAATATGGTGAATTATATTGAGTAGATTTTGAATATCGGATGTGTCTTGTATTCCAAATACTGTTTGGTCATGGTAGAATATTATCTTTATATATTGCTGACTTATGTTTGCTAATATTCTGTTAAAGACTTTTGCATCTGTATTCATGAGAGGTATTGCTTTGTAATGTCCCTTTTTGCACTGTCTTTGTTTTCTGGCATCAGGGTAATACTAGCTTCATAAAATGAATTGAGACATGTTCCTTCCTATTCAATTTTCTGAAATAGATTATGTTGAATTGGTGTTCGTTCTTTAAACATTTGGTAGAATTCTCCACTGAAACCATCTGGGACTAGATACTTCTTTTTCAGGAGATCTTTTAAATAATGTTTATTTATTTTGAGAGAGAGTGAGCGTGCACAGAGAGAGGAAGGGAGAGAGAGAATCTGAAGCAGGCTCTGTGCTCCCAGGTTCCCAGCACAGAGCCCAACTTGGGGCTTGAATCAGGAACAGTGAGATCATGACCTGAGCCAAAATCAAGAGTCAGCCACTTAACCAGTTGAGCTACCCAGGTGCCCCTCAGGACTTTTTAAGTTACAAATTCAATTCCCTTAGTAAATACAGTGCTATCCAAATTATCTATTTTGTTTTGGGTGAATTGTGACAGGCTGTATTTTAAGGAGTTGCTCCATTTCATCAAGGTTGTCAAATTTATGTGTGTAGCTTTGTTCATACTATCCTCTTACTATCTTTTTGATCATGGTCTTCAATAACATCACCTATTTCATCTTGTCCAGAAGGCGAAGTTCTCTCCTTGGCATTTGGAAGTGCAGTCCCCAAATTTTGCCTAAGTTATGTGTTCCCCTGTCTCCCTATTTCCCTTTAGTCTTTCTGGCTGATCCTTACCTGATGGGTTTCCTGGCTGGGGTTTATATCAGACTCTCTTTACCACATTCCTCCTGATCACACGCACCCTCACAAGTCCTGTTCTATCTGTTGGCTGACTTCTAGCTAGACCTTCAAGCTAGACTAGAACCCTAAGTTCTAAGACCTGTGTCTCCTTGTCCACCCTGCAGTACTTCCTTGAATGCGTCGCAAGCACATTAAGTACAACCCATCCAAAAACTGAGCTCACCATCCTCTCCCCAGATGTGCCGCCCTTCCAGAACCCGTGTCTCCATGAATGGCATGGGCATTTACCAGCCAGAGACCTAGGAGTTGGCCTTAGACCTCCTTCCGCCTTCACTGCTGCCGCCTCCTGTCATCATCGAGGGCCGTCAGTTCTACCTTCTAAACATCTCTGGATTCTCACCATCGCTGCCACACACCATGCCACCTGCCCTCATTTGCCTCGGAGGAGTGACCAGAGCAAAAGTTCTCAAATGCAAGTCTAACCATGGTACCCCTGTGACGTGTCCTGTGTGCTCACACTGCTTCTGGGACAAGTAAAACCCTTGATGTTCTGGTCCTTGATTAAGTCTTGGGCATCTTGCCTAGACCCCTTTATGTGTCTTCATATGCCAGAGGACTACAGAGCTGGATTGTAACTGCTTGTGTAATGAAAGCACCTGTACACGAGAATGCCTGTTCTCTGATGTTGGGGTTTATGCCTCCGGCTATCCCGCCCTAGCCCAGCAGAGTGCCCTGTGAAGACAGGGCTGCTGAGAATGGGAGTAAAGGATTGCAGTTGGGGTCAAAAATGAGGGTTCCACTACTCACACTCCTGTGTCACCTTGAGAAAACACTTCCCCCTCGGGTTTCCCATATGTAAAATGGATGCAATCATCCCTCCTCTTCTCTGTTATATGTCAGACTCAGAAGACAAAAATATTTGTTGTTGTGAACCAGCACGCCATAATGTGGTCTCTTCCACCACACTTTACCCAACAACCAGAACGGTGCCTGACGCAACGCAGGTGAGGCTAGTGAGGCGCCCAGGGCACAAAATTTTAGGAAGTGCTCCCTGTCATTGTCGTGCAGTTGCAGGGCGCCCGGACAAGGAGAGTCTTCCGGAATTTTGCCCGGGGATGGAAGGAGAAAAACAGGGAGGCGGCGGACTTCGCCGGCTCAGAAGCCTGAAGCCACCCTTGAAAGACAACCTGCCCTCCAGCGCTAGGCCCGCCCCCTCCATGGCTTGGCTTCCGGAACAGAATGAGGCGCCCTTCTATTGGCTCTTGTTTTCTGGCGTCACCAGGGAGCGCCCGGTCTCCCGAAAGTCTTCTTTAGCTTAGCCACCTGGCGCACTCCCCCTGCAGTTCCCTGGGGGTCGTGGTTCCGAATACCCTGCGGGTGTCTAGGCGCCCCCTGGCCTCAGTCCCCAGCCTGGTTAGTCCCAGCCCGACAGCTCAGGGAGCCCGGCAAGAGCCGCCTCTGCAGTCAGGTAGGTTGGGGTGGGGGGCCGGGCCTGTCTCAGCCTCCCTCCGCGTCTCCCACTGGTGTCAGGACTGAACTGGGGTCTCCTGCCCCTCCGTCCACACGGACAGGGTGGGGTGGGCCCTCGTGAGTGCCTGAGTGCTAGGGACACAGCTGGGGGACCGGTTCAGGGTGCCAAGCGAGTGGGTGGCGGGACGTGGTCCCACGACTCTCAGGCTGCAATGCTTGTGCTGTTTCTGCCTCGAATCTCTGCCACTCTGTTTAAGGACACTTTTCCAGAGTTGAACTGAGCTCGTGCCCTCTTGCATGGTGATTACCGCAGAAGCACTGGGGCCACTTTCTAACTGGTCCTTGGGCAGATGATTTATTTAAGCCTCAGTGCTGCCCTCTTTTGTAAAATGGGACCTTGTACCTGAGGCAATTGCTGTAGGGTGGAAGGAGAGCCTGAATGTGCTTGTCCCGTGTGAAGGGCTTAGTGGGGCCTGGGTTCTCTTGGAGAGCAGATGACCAGCCTTATCCCTGAAGCCACAGCCAGCATGTGACCAAGCTTTCCCTGACTGACAGCTGATAGGGTGTCCATGGGGCTCTAGGGGATCTCCTGTTGGAGATCTAACCCCCCACCACCTGTAGGACACTTTAGCCCAAGCCAAGAGTTTCAGTGTCTATGGACTTGGATTCAAGTCCCAGCTCTTTTCTCTCCTTGGGAACTTGGGAAAATCTCTTCATCTTACTGAGCATTAGTTTTTTTCATTTGTAAAGTGGGACTAACAGTACCTTACCTTCCATAACTGTCAAGAGAATTAAATCAGACATTATAGGTAAAGCTCTTAAAATAACACCTGGCAGTCAGCAGGAGCAGTTACTATTTTTTCAGTGTACGGAAGTCTGAGTGCATGCATTCTGGCTTAAACACATTTTTGACAGCATGGTTGTATAAGACAGGAGGGCAGAAGTTTCAAAGCTCCTGGTTTTCTGGCCAAACGACAGTGGTCAGATCAGTGACCTGGGTTTAATGAGTCTTTTGCGGAACGTGGCACATTGAATCATCAGGGTGAGGACCAGGAGTCTGGGTCTACCTCCACATGCCTGAACATAAAGGGCTACTTTTTAAAGCAAGGACCCATGCAGGTCAGAGACTATTTGGAATGAAAGCCAGACTTAGATTAAAAACAAAACAGGAGAATGGCATTTGCCTCTGAGTAAAACCTGGAATGCAAAATCAGACCTGAGCCTTGCTGATACCTTCTAAGCGATTTGAGAAAGGAAGACGCAGCCATATTAACAATCGCCAAGCTTTCCCAAGTAGTGAAAAGTCAAGCCCCTGCTTCTGGTATTTGTTCGTTCAACAGAGAGTAGTATAGAGCCTTCTGTGTGCCAGGCACAGTGCTGTGGAAAAGCAGTGAAAAAGGCAGATGTAGTCTTAGAACCCCCAGAGCAGACAGCTGAGTGACGCCTGTCACACTTAGGCCCTGCCCGTTGTCTGCGTCTCTTCGCTCGGGTAGCCTGTACTTCAGCAGGAGAACCTAAATAATGGCTGTCTGGAGAGGCTCATGGGAGTCGCTTCTAGAAGGCTGGAATAGCCTGGTAGGGGTTTTAGCCTGGTAATGTGAGCAGCAGAAAGCATTTTCAGTGGGAGGGTAAAAGGATCAAACTGGCATTTAAAAATTTGCCTGTGACAGCTGTGAAGCGTGTTTTACCAGTGGTCACTTGCTCATGCTGGGCCCCACTCTTAACTAATTTCTAGTCCTGCTTATTTTAAGCCCAGCCCAGCTCGGCTCAGTATCACTTCTTCAAGAAACTGGACTAAGGCGGGACTCTTGGTCTTCACAGCAGTGGTTCCAACTGCTGGATCTTACAACAGTTCATATCAGTCACCCCTGAGAGGAGGCAGGCAGGGCTGAATGTGTCTGATCTGTACTCTTGGCCCAGTGCCTCAGGATGCCAGCTACAGTGTAAACCTCTAGAAAGCACTGGTTGAGGGAACACCGGAATCCCTGCTATCTATATTAGTGCCTGGCATGAAGTAGTCACTCCTCTAGGAATGTTTCATTACATGCATTGAATTGAGGAGGTGGGGGGGAAGGTCACCTTATAAAGTGTAACAGAGTGAAATAACTAATAAATGTGGACTCCTTCCAGGAACATGGTGTTCCGGGAATGGCTGATGGACAAAGGGCTTGGGCTGCAGCTCAGGGAACTTTGTGGATCTTGACGGTGGTTTCAGCTCCCTCTGTCCCCTAGGACCTAATTTTTTCTTCACAGGTTCTGATGCTGGTCTCTTGTAGAAGGTTGCTCACAGCTTTGCTGCAGGCTCAGAAGTGGCCCTTTCAGCCCTCCAGAAATATGAGGCTGGTGCAGTTCCAGGCACCCCACCTGATGGGACCTCACCTGGGCCTGGAATCAGAGAATGGCGGGGGGGTCATCAACCTCAACGCCTTTGACCCCACACTGCCCAAGACAATGATGGAGTTCCTGGAGCAGGGAGAGGCCACCCTCTCGGTGGCAAGAAGGTAAATCAGCAGGCCGCATAACCCTTCAATGGCTGTCCTGCTCCCCTCTCCTTCCTCCCACCTCATCCTGGCCCCGGGAAACAGAACCAGCTGGTAACTCTTCTGCAAGTGAGCAGGGTAACTCTACCTTTCCTTTCTCACCTGTTCTCTTAGAAATCTTGTATGACCAATTCCTCAGGCCCAGGGATGGTGATTTACTCTCCCAAGGCCACACATTTGGTGGTGGAGCCAGAACTGCTTCATCACACCTGCCTTCCCCAAGGTATTAAGTTCCTGTCCACTGGAGGAGTCTGGGACCTGGGGTCCTAGGAGGCATCTTGGGAAGCTGGGGGAATGTTTGGACTCTTGGCTCCTTGAAGGAGAGAGGACTGCCAAGAGGTATTCTTAAAGATAGTTCTTGGGTTTGGGCTAGGTCAGGTAGGGACTTCCCCAAAGTCAGGGTCCATATGGGATCTGATGAAATTAAGTAAATTAAGTACCACTTTGAGTTACTATTTTTATGTATTAGACTGGCAAAACTACAAATGTTTGACAGCACACAATGTTGGTAACCATACGTTTCCTATGCTGTCGTAGGCTTGCAAGATTAGAAACTACTGAGCCTTGGTGGCTCAGTCGTTAAGCATCTGACTTCAGCTCAAGTCATCTCTCACAGTTCATGAGTTCGAGCCCCACGTTGGGTTCTGCTGACAGCTCAGAGCCTGGAGTTTGCTTTGGATTCTGTCTCCCTCTCCCCTGCCCCTCCCCTGCTCATTCTCTGGTTCTGTCTCTCTCAAAAAATAAATAAAACGTTTCTTTTCACATTTATTTAGAGAGACAGCACGATTGGGGGAAGGGCAGAGAGAGAAGGAGACACAGAATCTGAAGCAGGCTCCAGGTTCCAAGCTGTCAGCACAGAGCCTGATGTGGGGCTTGAACTCATAAACCATGAGATCATGACCTGAGCTGAAGTCGGACACCCAACCGACTGAGCCACCCAGGCACCCGAACATTTTTAAAAATAAAAAAAAAAAAACTACCGTATTCCTCATCAGGTAGTTGGGTGTATCCATATTGTGCATGTATACACAGCCATATGAAAAAAGGGGGGAAGATAATATACTGTTATGGAGAGATTTCAAAAAAATACATATTACTTTTTTTGTTTATTTGAGAGAGAGTGCACATGCATGCGAGCAAGAGAGGGGTGCAGAGAGAGAGCGAATCCCAAGCAGGCTCTGCACTGTCAGCGCAGAGCCCAACGCGGGCTCAAACTCATTAACTGTAAGATCATGACCTGAGCGGAAATCAAGAGTTGGACACTTAACTGAGCCATCCAGGTGGCTAAAAAAAATATGTATTTTTTAAAGGTTTATTTGGTGGCATTTGCATAAAAAAGGACAAAAGGACGGGAGGAGCAGAGTATGCATAGAGCAGCCATGAAGAGCTACACGGGACACAGTAGCTGTGTCCAAGGATGGAGCAGGGTGACTAGGAGAAGGGGCAGGAGAGGCCTTTCCATTCTTTCCATTTGCACTTTCTGAAGTCCTTACATGACATGTATTGCCTAATGAGGGGAAGGAAATCAACATTAGATAAGAATAAACAGTGCTCTGATACCAAGAGACAATAGCTGGGTGTGATTTGCACATTGTGATGATTGGTAGACCTAGAAATATATATTTTTAAGTTTATTTTGAGAGAGATTGTGCATAAGAGCAGGGGAGGAGCGGAGAGAGTCTCAAGCAGGCTCCAGTTGTGAGCAGGGAGCCCATTACAGGGCTCGAATCCAAGAACCATGAGGTCATGACCTGAGTGGAAAAAGAGCCGGACACATAACCAACTGAGTCACCTAGACACCCCTAGAAAATATACTTTAAAAAGTAAAACTTGTAGCTGCTGCAGTACCTGCCCAGCATGCCCAAAGGTTGCCGGCCTGCTCCCAACCAGCTCTCTCCTGCTCTTGTCTCTGCAGAGCTCTGGCAGCCCAGTTGCCCGTTCTGCCACGGTCAGAAGTGACCTTCCTGGCCCCTGTCACACGGCCAGACAAGGTGGTATGTGTGGGAATGAATTATGTGGACCACTGCAAAGAGCAGAACATTCCTGTGCCCAAGGAGCCCATCATCTTCAGCAAGTTTCCCAGTTCCATCGTGGGGCCCTATGACGAGATCGTCCTCCCCCCGGAGAGCCAGGTCAGTGCGTCCTTCCTCACTGCCCTCCCGAGTCACTGGGGCCCAGTGCATGGGTGCTCAGCACCCTGCATCCAGCCTGAAGGAGCCACCTGTTGCTTAGTGGTGATTTAAGCAGACACTACTGGGGATTATATAATGTGAGGCTGCTCTCAGGAGAAAAACTCATAGATCTTTTACTGATTACAAAAATAGTGCTCCTTAATTGTAGAAAAATAATAAAATTTAGCATGCATCTTCTAAGAGTAAGCACAGTGTCCTACATGACCATAATAACCACTATTACCACTAAAAAAATTAACAATGCCCATTATATAGTCCAATTAGGAATCTTCCCAATTGCCTCCAAAGATGATTTCTAATTTCAGTATGGTTTCATTTTTTGTTGAACCAGGATTAGTCAAGGCCAAACATTGTTAGGTCTCTTTAGTGTCTTTAAACAGAGATCCACAGACTTCCTCAACGGGTCAGTTAGTAAATCATAGACTCTGAATGCTATAGAGTGTTTGTTGCAATGACTCCACTTTGCCACGGTCATGGGATAGCAGCCATGGCTGATACATAAATGAGTGAATATGGCTGTGTTCCAGGAAAACTTTATAAAATCCAGCAGTGCGCTGGATCCAGCCTGTGGGCCATAGTTTGTGGACTTCTGCTATCAGTTCCCCCTGCCCTTTTCTAGCTTTCATGACACTGACACTTTGAAGGGTCCTGGCAAGTTCTTAGCATGTCCCGCACTCTGGAGTTGTTGGTTTCCTAATTTCCTTGATTATATTTGAGTTCAACATTTTTGTCAAGTATTCTACATAGTTCATTTGGACTGCTATACCAGAGTATCACAGACTGGGCGGCTTATAAACAACAAATTTATTTCTCGCAGTTCTGGAGGCTGGGAAGTCCAGGATCAAGGTGCTGATACATTTGGTACTTGGGTCATAGACTGCTGTCTTGTTGCTGTTTCCTCACATGGTAGAAGGGGCAAGGGTCTCTCTTATAAGGGCACCGAACCTATTCGTGCGGGCTTTGTCTTCATGACCTAGTCCGAATACTATCACATTGGGGGTTAGGTTTCAACGTATGAATGCACATTCAGTGTGTAGCAATAGATGTGCATTGCACCCCATTGGGGGGCCAACATTTGATCACTTGGCTTACTTGGTGTTCATTAGATCTTTTCATGGGAAAGGTGCATTTCACAGTGGTAATGAATCAACAGTCTATAGGGTAGTGATTTGAGACCCTGTGATGATCTTATTGCCCCATAACTTTTCATCCAGGGATCCTCACCTAAATCCATTATTATATTGGGTTAGAAAAAGGTGATTTTTCTGTCATGCCTTCTATTATTAGCTGGCATTCTGTGAAGAAAAGCTGCCTACCCCCCCCTTTTTTTTATTCCTGCCCCTTTAGTAGCACTGTGTATTTTTGATTTTTATTTTTACCCCGTATGTTGTAATCTATCACTTACGTTCTTTTTGATACTTAAATGGTCTCAATTTGGTCAGTTGGGGGGCTTCAAATCGGCCCCCTCCCTGTCACTTTTTGAGAATTTCCTCGCTTTCTGGCCAAGATATTCCAGGCTCCTCTTCTGTATTATTTCGGACCTGGAATTCACCATTTCCCCTAAGGAACCCAGTTCTGTCTGGTGGGAAGCAATACTAGAGACCAAGGTCAGGTGTCAGGGGTGCTCAGAGCAACTCTGGTTGTTAATGTTAGAAAGAGCAGCCAGTTTGAAAGGCTAAGTTGTATCTATTTTATGTTTGCACTTTGCAGATTGGGGGAAAGGCTGACCATATTTTCCTTTTTCTGTGGCCATACCCATCTCTTTTCATTTAAATACTTGAAAACATGTAGTCTATTGGTGCACAGTAGGGTTAACTGTTATTACTTGGTATTCATCCTTTTTTGAAAGTATCAAGTAACTTGTAAATTCATTGCCCAGACTCCTTGCCTTCTACAGTCTCAGTGGAGAGCCATGCCTGCATGGAGTGAGATTACCTGCCATTGCCCAAAGATTATGGGTCTACAAGCCCCCTCTCCCCACCCCCCCCACTACCTCTGCTTCATGGTGGCTACAAATGTGGGCCCGCAGCCAATCCCCACCGTTAGAGACCCAGGCCTTGAGGCACGTGGTGTGTACCCCTCAGCATGGGAATAGGCCCCGGAGCCAGGCAGCCCAGTACTTCTTTCTCTACAGGAAGTGGATTGGGAGGTAGAGCTGGCTGTGATCATTGGAAAGAAAGGCAAGCACATCAAGGTAAGGTGGAAGAGGAGGTGCCAGCGGTCTCTGGCATTGGGAAAGGGTTGACTACCCACTCCCTGCCTTATTCCTTGCCCATCTTTGACTAGTTCTGGCTACTAACATGGGATAAAGGCTTTTTTATGGGGATTGGTGTCACCATGATGATCTAATTTCCAATCTGGCCAAATCTCCTGTCCCCTAAAGGCCACAGATGCCATGGCTCACGTGGCTGGCTTCACTGTGGCTCATGATGTAAGTGCTCGTGACTGGCAAACAAGACGCAATGGAAAGCAGTGGCTGCTGGGAAAAACCTTTGACACCTTTTGCCCCCTGGGCCCTGCCTTGGTGACCAAGGACAGTATAGCAGGTAGGTCTTGGATAGCCCATGTGGTGACTCTTCCTGCTCTTACATGGATACAGCAGAGTAAATGAAAAGCAGCACTCAGGAAGTTGGAGTGTGGAGTTGCCTTTTGCTGACTCCTTAGAGAGCAAGTCAACCTAGGCCATGAGTCCCACAGGCCTCCTTTCATGTCCCTCACTGCAGAGGTAGAACTTCCTCTAGCTGCCACCATCCAGGAGCATCTTTAAGTTGGAAAGAAGCAACAGTTAGCTGTTGAGCATCAGAAAATGGCTGTCAAAAGCCTGTGGCTTTTCCACAGTAAGGAAGAGGTGAGAGCACCACCAGGACCTTCAGAGCCAGTGTTACCAGAGTGGCACATGTTCTAAGCAGCAGGGGCATCCTGTGATTAAGAGGGCAGAACACAGCCATCTGGGTTGGGGGGGGGGGTGTCCATGCAGTCCAGCTTTATACCACCTGATGCAGCCAGTCATCAGTGAAGTGAAACTGTGTTCTAGCTGCTCTGAGGAGTATGTGTGTATAGGCAAAAAAAATAGAAGTGCTCATTAGGGCACTAGTTCAGGTAAGCTGTCCCCTGCCGCCAGATACAGAGAGGGAGCCTTCTGTGCCCCTGCCTGTGTTGTTAACCTGTTGCATTACAGATACCAAGTCATTTCTGTGTCTGCAGCTATCAGCCTCTGCTGTGGACAGATGTCCATTTAAGGCAGGAAGAGCCATTTTTCTCTCCCACTTGGAGGTGGGGGACATCACCTCCTAAACTCAGCCAGGCAGACACTCTGCTAGGTGGTAGATACATGGAAACCTGATGTGGCCAATGTCCATAAAGTTCTAGGATAAGGAGTGCTGAGTCCAGGTGGGCATAAAATGCCAGAACATGTGCAAGGAGACCAACAGACCTTTCATCTGGCAAGTCACAAAGCCTCCCTTCTGCATTTGCTTTGAGTAAAGGGAGGGGTTTGAGGGAAAACAACTCCAAGGTGGTGCTTTTGCATTTTTCAGATCCACACAACTTAAAGATCTGCTGCCGAGTGAATGGGGAAGTGGTCCAGAGCAGCAACACCAACCAGATGGTGTTTAAGACAGAAGATCTGATAGCCTGGGTCTCCCAGTAAGTGGGAGGGGGCCCTACCCCACACACCCACCTAAGGTTGAGCTGAGCCTTCCAGTCCTGGCTGTGGCCACCTCAGTCCCTGGTCTCATCTGTCTCATTTGCCCCAGGTTCGTGACTCTTTACCCAGGGGATGTCATGCTGACTGGAACGCCCCCAGGTGTTGGTTTATTTAGGAAACCTCCAGTATTTCTCAAGGTAGGTTGACTAAAAGGAGGAAAGGGAACAAACACCCAGAATTCCTAGGCCTTGAAAACTCCAGGCCTCAGAGACCAGAGGACTGACGTCCTCATGCCTGCTGTTGCAGAAGGGCGATGAAGTTCAGTGTGAAATCGAAGAACTAGGCGTCATGATCAACAAGGTGGTGTGATGGATCTTACCCAAGCCCTGGACTTGAGGGGGGAGCGTCCATTCCCACCCCTCAAAGGGAACAGCCAGTACCAGCTGCTTCAAGCTGCCTCTTCCGGGTGGAGGGAGAGGGATGGAGCTCTTCTCTTCAATAAAATCCTCAGCCCAAAACAGCAGCTGGCTTCTGCTACAGTTTATTGTCTTTTAGGGCTTCAGGGAACAAGATAGAGCAAAAAGACACTTCAAAGGATGGAGAACACAAGAGTCGGCAAGGGACAATGAAACAGAAAAGATTTTATATATAGTTCAGGTAAGGGTGTGAAGCCTTCCAGTCTTCTGGCTCCAGCACATGGCTATGATCTGGGGCTGAGAAATCTCAGTATGGGCTCTATCCCACAGTCCTAGCTACAAATGAACTGCCGGATGAACTGTTCCAGCTTCTCCTGATTTTCCCAGCTGGTGAATGCAGGGGACAGGTAGAGCATGGGGCCTGCAGGGCTGGGCATCTGCTGCAGCACCTGAACCAGAGAGAAGGCTGTGAGCGCCCACCATGGAGGCTGTGCTCGTCCTTTGGCAAACTGCAGTGAGACCTGGGGACCACTGGGCCTTAGTGTTTGGGTGCACGTGCTGCCTCTTAACCCTTCCGGGAGGAGAGTGGTTTAGGAGACCAGGAGGGCCAGAAAAACCGTCTCCAACTACTGTCACTACACCTGTTCTTAGGAGACACCAGATTCATCCCAGCTGGGTGGCCCTGAGCAGCTCTCTCAGGGTATAGGGGTGGGAGGCAGGAGGATGGTGAAACTGGTCCTTCTTACCCCCAGGTCTCTGAAGGTCCAGATAGCACTGATGGCAAGATTTGGATCTGCACATTCTGGGAGGAAAAGTGAAGGCTATAAGTAGGGGCAGGGAACCACTGGGCATAGGCTTCTCTTGTGTCCAGAAGGAACTAACCAACTACAGGGCTCAGACTAAATGCAAAGACCCTCTGTATTCTGCAGCCCTCTTTCCTTCCTGGAGTTGGGGGTTGTCATGGCCCAGCAGGGGGCAGCAGCCACCAGCAAACACTCCCCCTTCAGGGAGTCTGGGCTAGCTGCTTAGGACTCACCAAAGAACCCATCCTCCTGGGCAGAGGCCTGCAAGAACTGGTATAGCTGCTCAGTGTAGCCTGACTCTGTGGGAGAGAGAAGACCTGGGCCTGGGGCCCCTGCGCAGGCCCAGCCTCCCTCTATTAGAGGGCCTGGGAAGTGTGGGCCTCACCTGTATCAGGCAGCTGTCCCTGGTGGAGGAAGGTGGCAGCCTGTGCGAAGGCCTTGAGCAGCGGGCTAAGCAGGCGGCAGAGGAAGAGGAAGAAGTCAGGGCAGCGTGACTGCTGACTGAGCTGGAGGGAGACAGATGAGAATGAGGGTAGCTCCTGTTGCCTCCCTCCCCACTCCCCCCACTGTGGCCTCTCCCAACTTACCCTGAAGAACCGGCCCTCAGCCTCCTCAAAGTCGTCACTGTCACTATCTGTAAAGTCTCCACTTGGTTTCCACAGCAGCTTTGCACTTAAACGCTTTCGCCCTGTGTCACAGGCTGGCCTAGAGCCTGGGGTCTGGGGACCATGGGAATCATTGGTCCCTAACAGGTTCAGCTCTGAGCCCTGTACTTCCCTAGACCAACTACACAGGGGTAAAACCAGAAAAGGAGACCTAGGGAGCTCAAGAAAACCCCAGGGCCACACCAGACTGTGACACCTGCTGAGCCAACTTGCAGGGTGAGAGGAAGTAACTGACTCTCCAGGACCACAGTTCTGTGGACAAGAAATAGGGTAGGGAACAGGAGGTATGCAGAGAATCTCAGAGGTAGAGCTGTCCAGCCTGTCATGATAGGGAAGATGTGGCAAATCCAAGGCAAAGAACAGAGGCAGGACCCAGGCCTCCCTGTCTGCCATGCCCGCCCCCACAGCACACTGGGGCAGCTGTCACTCTGAGTGGGAAGAGGCAGCCAGGCCCTAGTGAGGCTTTGTCTGTACATGCTCTGCCTACCTCTTCAGCAACCAGGAGCCCACACTGGATGAGACGGTCCAGCACCTCCTGACAGTAGCAGTAGGAAGACTGACAGGGCTGAGGAAAAAAGCATTCATATGGTCTCAAGAGAACCAGGCAATGGGTAGGATCCTGGCCAGAAGCAGGACAGAGACCTCCTGACATAGGCGAATTTAGGGGGATGGACTGGGCAGGCGTAGGCCCTGGACCGCTTCCTACAACCAAGGAGGGGAGGCTGACGGAGAGGACTGACCTGCAGCAGCAGCAGATCCTGTGGTAGCAAGTGCAGCAGCAGCAGGATCTGGTGGTACAGCTCGTTCTGGCTCAGCAGCTCAATGCCCTGTAGCTCCCAGGGTCCCTCAGGCGGCACTCTGCCTGCCAACAGCCCCCGAACGGCACAGGCTTGGAGAGGAGAGGGCCATGAGTGAGGAAGGAAGCCATTCCCTTCCCCCTACACACGTCCCACCCAGCCCGAGCCCTGGGGACTCACCACCCACAGCCTCACTCAGGAAGGCAGGCAGCAGCTCAGCACTCAGGTGTGCCAGGTGCGTGAGGCCAGGGCCTGGGCGAGGAACTACCAGCAAGTCCCCCTGGTGGACATGTAGGAGGGTCACATGCGCCTGTAGAAGGCTCAGCGTGTGCTGCACAAGGCACCGCAACTGCCCTGAGAAGCCCACGTCAAAGCCACGCAGTAGTGTCTCCTCCGTCAGCCAGGAGAACTCCCCCAGGAGCTGTGACAGGAACACACCCTGGAGGGGGAAATACAGGGGCTGAGCAGGAGGGCCACACACACCCCTCCAGCCCCAACTACTCTGTCCCCTACCTTCTGGTGCTTGAAGAGCAGCAGTGTCGCCATGATGGTCGTGCTCATCACTGCAGAGCTCATCACACTGGCTGGGGCCGGGGTGGAAGGGGGTGTGTGTGAATGCTGGTCATGGCTCGAACCCAGCAGCCTAGTCCCTCCATCACCCCAGCAAGTCTTCCTAGTCAAGAACATTCTTCCCTCACCCCCGAGCAGCAGCCACAACCCCACAAACAACTCTACACCAGCCAAGGGGAGAGAAGGCCTGGTTCTTGAGTGCTACCCTTCCCTGTGGAGAAATATATGCTGAGAGCTCAGGGACCTTCCCCACCTCTCACAAGCCCACTCATCAATCTACAGTCTTTGCCGCAGATAGGGTGCTCGAAAAAAGTAATCAGGAGAATTCAGTTAACCTAGTGTCTGGTTTAGAGGTTCTCCTAAGTTAAGTCCCTTACATACATAATTCTGTACAGTTGACATCACCCTCATTTACAGCTAAGGTAAAGTGCCAGGTATGGCCTTGGGTAGGTGGCTCATCTAGCCATCTGCCCCCTGCACCCTCCATGGATTAGCCCGTCTGCACCCAGTGGCTCCTTCCTGTTCTCCCTGGCTGCCCTGGTTCCCAGGGCCAGGGATGGTTCCATTCACCTTCACATGTCCCGAGTGGGCATCAGATGCAGAAACCCATTTGGAACAAAGGGTCCCAATGACTGGCTGACCCAGTAGAGGAGCCTCCCCTAAAAGGCTCAGATCCCCTTACCATTCAGGACATGATGGCTCAGCCTCCTGACCAGGAGCTGGTCCTCCTCCTTGAGCGCCAGAAGGGGGCCAGTTGCTGGAGTCCACTCCTGCTCCTTCTCCATGTCTGGGACAACAGTGCTGGGACAGAAAGACCACAGGATAAAGAGACCAAACCTAAAAACAGTTGTGGGGAAGCCAAGCTTTCTCAAAGGTGAGGGTGTTTCCCCATCCCCACCCCCAAGGCAAGAGGTAGCTCATGTAACTCTAGCCCCTTCCAGGCCTGTGTGCCATGTCCCCTAGTCAGATTACAGGCAAGGAGGGAGGCCTGGCACTGTTCTAGATGTCCCACGGATGGTAACTGGAGAAGGAAAGCCGGAGGAGCTGGTGATGTGTTTGTGGGTATGGGGAAAAGGGGTGCCAGCTTACAAGCTGGGTCAGTAAAGGGCTACTTGCCTTGCCCCTGAGATCCACACATGCCCATGCCCCTACCATTGGCCCAGCACGATGGGCTGCAGCAGCTGCTCCAGGGTCTGCCTGCTGCCCCAGCAGCTTCTGGCATTGATGGTGTATTCCTGCCCAGGACAAGGCTCTTAGGTGGCCTACCCTGGCCCACCAGGAAACCTGTAAACAGCCTACCTGAGGTAGGCAAGGCTATTCCTGCAGAGGGCTGAGGGCCAGAAGCCAGGGGACAGACTCCTGGTACTCCCAGCCTTACCCAACAGGCTGCATACCTGTAGGGAGAAGGGCTGGGCCAGGTGCACACGGACACATGCCCGGTGGCTGCTGCCCGAGCCTCGCAGGATCCGCAGGACAGCCAGAGCTCCCGTCCACAACCCCAGTGGGGCTGAGGCCTGCAGGGAGGGGGAGCTGAGTGAATACATTTCCTGGGGGCAATTTTCTGCTCTGCTTTATCTTGGGCCCAAACTGGTACATGACTGATCTCTTCAAGCTTATTTTCTCAACCATGAAATAGGAGAAATCCCTAAGACCCAACTGAGTCTTGTGAAGACAAAATGACTGGATAAGAGCCTTGGTAAGTGCCACGGGACGATGATTGGAGAAGTCCTTTGAACTCCCCTTAACTCTTCTTCTAAAAGGGAACTGGCCAGAGGACACAATGTGTATCTTCTCATGGGGCATCTGAGTGGCTCAGTTGGTTAAGCGTCTGACTTTGGCTCAGGTCATGATTTCACAGCTCATGGGCTCGAGCCCTGCATCAGGCTCTGTGCTGACAGCTTAGAGCCTGGAGCCTTTTTTGGATTCCATGTCTCCCTCTCTTTCTGACCCTCCCCTGCTCACACTCCATCTCTCTCAAAAATAAAAACGTTAAAAATTAAAATATATATAATGTGTTATCTTCTCTAGAGATGGTATCCGTTTGGGGTCCCCAGGGGCAGGGAGGGTCTCACGTGGTATGCATCACAGCGTGCATCTGGAACCAGATCATAGGTGATGGCCACTGGCACCAGCATAGCATCTGGGACAACGCCCACCTGGACAGCTTCCACCACCAGTCCCAGCCAGGTTTGGCCCAGGGCTGACAGCCGAGGCCCCTGGACCCCAGGAGGCTCCTCCAGGAATATAAGCAGGGGCTGCCTGCTGACCAACAGCTGCTCCATAGCCTGGAAGAGAGTCAGGGGAGGCAGACATGAAGGCCGGGGCAACAACAAACCCCTATGCTCTGGGCCGGCCCCACTGGAACCACCGGGGGCACTTACAGCTCGGACCACAGCCCTTGCAAGGACCCCCTCAGAGTTGTCCAGGGTGAGGTTGGCCTCTGGGGGCAGGAAAAGCCCCCCAAGCTTCTTTAGCAGAGCTCTGTGGGGCACAAGGCAAAGCTTGATGAGAGAAGGGGCTCAGGAGATGGGACCATGCAGGAGCCTAGTGAGAGCTTTGGCCCCCCAGGGCCAGCCTGGATCCTGCCTGACCATCCTGAAGCCAGGCATGCCCTAGGGCCCATAGCTAACCCTCCATCTGAGCCTCACAGGCTGAGATGGTGGAGTTAGGAGCAGCAACACCCCCATATACATCCCTACACACCCCTGCCCTGGCCTAGGGACTTCTCCCCTGTATGTGTAGGGGCACAAAGCTTTTACCTGAGGGTGGAAGAGCAGGTGCGGGGCTCCCAAGCCACACGGAGCACGCCCAGGCCTTGGGAGAGCAGCACAAAGGGCAGCAGGATCCCATCCAGGAGGGACTTGTGGGTAGAGAGGAGGACAAGCGGCAAGCCCTGCTTGGGACAGCCAGAGGGAAGTGCCAATCTGCCCCCACCCTGAAGATCCAGGAAGCTGAAACCCAGCACCTTCAGACCCAGGGCAGCCCCAGAGGGAGGGAGGGTTCAGCTGAGTAGTTCTTCCTCTGAGCACATTTCCCAAAAGTAGAGGAGCTCTGTCAACAACTTTTAAGGTAATGTGCTGATGTAATGGTTGTTAGGACCATGATGAAAAACCGTTAGAGGAAGCCCCATGGGAGCAAGACCGTGAGACACGAAGAGAAGGTCGTCAAAGAGCAGTGGATTTTTCCCACCAGCTGATGGGGCTGGTCCCAACTTGGGGGTTGGCCTAGCCTCTGCTCCTCTGTTCCCGCCATCCCCATCCCGATGGAGGGCGGGCCTTACCGCCTGGGCAGCCTTGTGGACCATCTTCATCTGGCCCTTATGGAGCTGCACACTCAGGAAGACACGGTTCAGGAACCGCAGCAGTGCCCAGCTGAACAGCCTGGAGTGGGACAGGCAGTCTGTGGTGTGTCATGGCCCCACAGCACCTCAGGAGGTTGCCCAGCACTCCTCTAAGGCAAGTACCATTACTGTCCCCACTTTATGGAAAAAGGAAGTGGGTCTTAGAAGGTTACAGAAGCTGAACAGTAGAGAAAGCTAAGAAGCGGTGGTGCAGAGACTAGAAGGCAGGCCTGACACCAAACCCCACGCCTGTGAGATGCTGTTACTTTCCCAAGACTTCATGATGCAACTGCCTCAAATCAACTTCAGACCATCTCTCTGCCTCCATTTATCCATTTATCCCAAAGGAAATTAGAGTATCAAGACCCTCTCGAGGCATAACCCAGCCTGGTCTTTGAAAGCTGCTGGGAAAGGTGAAATATGAACGAAGGAGTTAGTGATACAAACAGAGGACAACTGAAAAGGACGAGTCCCTGAGCATTCCCCAGAGGCCCAGTGGGGGGACTGGTGTGGAATGAGGACAGAAGCTCAGATGCAAGCACTACAGAGATGTGGTGGACAGGCAGCATGTCCTCATCCAGTGGCTTCTATTTCTCCATGAAGCACAAGATGGGGGCATCAGTTGACAGTGGGTAAACCTGAGGAGCAGTCTGGATCAGTCTGAGTGAATGCTATGTGCCTCTTTGACAATCTCATAAAGGAAACATCTGGCTGCTTAGGTACAGAGAAGGCAGTGGCATAGTTCAAACAGGACCAAGTGACTCTTTCACAAGGGCATTATCATCATGTGATTATCATCACGAATTCCAATGCTCTGGAATTGAAGCAAGTCCAGGAGGGAAGAAAAGACGGGAGAGGGACTGATGCCTGGTGTAAAGGTGATCAGGTCAAGAAACTAGAAGTCTCAGCAAAGTCAAAGAATTGTCACATGGAAGGCTGGTCAAAGTTACTGACAACCTCTACTTCCTATCCTAACCAAGCAATTGACCATGCAGCGCTTTTAAGACAGCTACGCACACCATGCACAGCCCTGAGCCTTCTTTCCCTCAATGACTGATTCATCTCAGCTTGAAACATCATCTGTATGCTAAAGCTTTGCAAATCTATGCTCCTGGCCCCAATCTCTTCTGAGCTCCAGACTAAGCAACTTCTTCCTCAACATCTCCACCAACATTTCAGGTATCTGAAACTCTATGTCCAAAACATCCTTTGTGGGCCAAACTCACTCCTCCCCAAGCCTGCCGCCTCCATCCACACCACCAGGTGCTCTGCCAAAAACCCAGCTCTCCTGTGATTTCTTTTTTCCTCATTGCCCCCACTCTCAATCCATCAGTGAGTCCTGTTACTTTCACACCAGTCTCTCAATCCATTTTTCCCATCCCCTACTGTCACCACCCCATGCCCCATGGATGGCATCTCATCGGGACTAACAAAGCCAGACAGCCTGTTCTCTACTCTTGATTCCAATTAATCTCATCATTTCCTGCTGAAAACCCTTCCACTGGTTTTCACTGCACTTAAAAATCAAAACCAAACTTCTTGAATGGCCCTACATATCTTGTCCCTTCTACCTCTCAATTTCATCTTCACCAGCTCTCTCCCTCACTCACCAGCTTCCAACCCTATCAACTTCTTGAGCAAACCTGGCCCCTTCCTATGGCCATACCTCATGCTACCCGCTCCAGTAGGACTGTTCCCTCCATCATTGCTTCCTCAAAGTTGGTTCCTTTCCCATTTTTGTCCCTGGCTTACAAGTCCCCTCATCCCCTGCAGGATTCTCAATCCCAGCCCTGTTCTGTCCTTGCAGCTATGTGTTCGCTCTGTCCTGAGCATCCCTCCCTTCTCCAGGAACAGGGCCCTGCATCTCAGAGGAGCTCAGACCTGAGTCACAGGAGGGTGGGAGAGTTGGAGCCTGTGAGATGAGGGGAAACCAGCCACCTCACCTCCTTCCACAGGAACCTGACCTGGGGAGATGAAGACGGACAGAGAGGGTGCTGAAGTCTGGACAACCAAGGCTTCCTGGGGTGACCCCCAAGTCCCTATCCCCAGGACAGACATACAACGCCAGGCCAGCAATGGTGAGAATGTGGGCTGGAAGCTGGCCCAGATCAAAGCCTCACCCCATACCTGACTGGCCCCACCCAGGAGCCAGTTGTCCTCCAAAGTTCTCACAGCATGCAGATCGGGCGTCCCCTCAGGCTCTCTGGTAAACACACCATCCAGCTTCCCAAGAGGGGAGTCTAGTCTTTCCCCAAACCTAGCCAACACCCACTTTCCAAAAGGACAGAGGCCCCTGCCCAGAAAAGAATGCCCGTCAACACAGAGTTACCTGAGCAGGAAGGGGCGGGGTGGAGCCTGCATGTGGCCCAGAATGCGCTGTACCTCTTTCTTCACAAGTTCTGGCACTTGGCCTTCCCCGGCCCCTCCTGGGTCTCTCCCTGCGATGACATTCTGCACCCTGTGGTACGAGGGGGAGTGGTGTTAGGCTGAGGCAGGACTAAGATCTCTCAGGTAACTTCCCTCAGCACCACAGCATCCCCAAGAGCAGATTCCAGTATTTATCCTCCATCTTTAAGGAAGGGCCCCAGGCAAAGCTAATGCTCTAGAAGTCAGCCCTCTCAACCACCCCTGCCTAGAGCATGTGTCATCCCTTCAAGGGTCTCAGAAGTGCCAGCCAGACCCTAGTCTATGCCTCCTCACCCAGTGCTTTCCATGATCTTCTGTGGGGCATCCGGACACGATGGTATGTGCTGTTCCAGTGACCAAAGGAAATAGCAGAGCCTCCGAACCAGCCAGCCCCGAAACCTGAGCACAGCCCCCAGGGTAGGGGGAGGATGTTTCAGAGGGCCCACACTCCGCTAGGGTCTACGGAGCATGCTCCATCCGGAAGGGCTCACACCTGAGTCCCATGGCCTGAAAACACCTGAGCTCGCATGGAGCAGGAAGCAGCAGCACCTGCCCCTCTGTGCCCCTTTCCCTCCCCTCTCCCTGCTGAGTGGAGTGTATAGGTTTGGGGCCTGACACACTATGGGCAATCCATAAATGCTTACAGAAGAAACCGCAGGAGAGCTCCAAGCCCGCCTCTCCTCACCTGTGAGTACGCAGCAGAGAACAGGGGCCCTTCTTTTTCCACCAAAGGGAAAAATAATGACACCACAAAGCATGCCCCCAGAAGCCCTGCCCACTTCCCTCCACCCCAACCCCCCATCTCTGACTACCTGGTGTTCTCCTCCTTCACCAGGATCGCATTGTGGAAGCCTAAATCCATTATGCCTCTGTGGAAGAGGGACTCCTGCATGAGAGGGGCCAGAGACAGCACGTCCTTGGGGGCCTTCGCAAACCAACGAAGGAAAGCTCCCGCTCTATCTTCTGTAGTCTTTGCCTGATGGACTATTGAGGATATCAGGTGACAATTACACCACGGCATTTCATTTCTCAATTGGAGACTTAGTCAGGAAGAAGTGTTCCATAGTCAAAACAGAAGTGCTGCATTCTCTACAGAATTGTCCTCTTGGAGAGTAGCATATAAAGTCTTTGAGAAGTTCTCTTATCAGTATCAGAGAACATGTAGCCTGGATCTCTGCCAGGACCCTGGGGCTCACTGGCACATGGCATGGACAAGAGGTCTTCAAGCACATGTTGCGTGCTGTGTGACTTTTAAATGGGCAGTGTCCCCAGAACGGAACATTAAGACTCATGCAGGCATGCAGACCCCAGCCCTCTGGCCACATCCTAGCTCCTCTCTCTGCACTTCTCCACCCAACTCTCCCAGGCCTGGAAGCCCAGGCCAAACCACAACCAACCCCGGTGCGTCCACTCCCCTGAAAGACCAGAGCAGAGGCATGGGCAAGAGAAGGCTGAACTCGGAAAGACATAAAGGAAGCTGCTTCCCAGAGCCCTGGCTCTCAGAGTCAAGTTTTCCCAAGCTTCCCGAGTGGGGCTCAGCCCCACAATCACTCACCCAGCTCTTAGGAGTGCAAGTCTGACAGCAGCGACCCACAAAGGGGCGGTATTTCCCCAGGAATGGGGTCACAGCCTCCAGTTTCATCCCAAAGCCTGAGGACCACAAGCTGGTCTGGAAAAGGGCCAGAGGAAGAAATCAGGGGTCTCAAAGTCCTGAGCAGGGGGAAGGGAGCTCCAGAAGTGAGGAGACACAGCAGGAGAGGTGAGAGGACAGAGGGTATTTTGGGAATGGGAAGGGCCACATTACCTCTCGGCTGTTCTGGGTGTTCCTGTTCGTGGTTTGGAGTCTGGCTTCCAACATGGTATCCGTGGGGGCCTATAAAATCTGGGAATTAGACACGTCTGCCTCTTTCTCTCCCCACAGAAACCTTATCTGGGGAGAGGAAGAAGGATGGAGGGGGAACTGGAGTTTGGGCCACAACCAGAAGTTTCTGGAGTGACTCTTCCTCAGTCCTCACCCCCAGAACAGACGGACGACATCCGGACCAGGAGTGGTGAGAAGCTGGGCTGCAAGATGGAGGGAGGCTGGCTCGGATCAAAGCCCCACTCTGTACCTGACAAGGCCTACAAAGGAGCCAGCTGTCCTCAAAAGGTCCCTCAGTGTCCAGTCCAGGGGCTCCCTCAGGCTCACATGAAAGGGACTGGCTGTCTCACCATCAGCAGCCACCCCGCCATCTCACAGCACAGTTGGGGGCTATAATGGAGACTGAGACCCCTTCTGAGCACAGGGAAGGAAGACTGGATTGGCAGGAAAGAGGCATCAGACTGCTAAAGAGGAACAGGACCATCACCTGCTCAGCTGCTCTTCCCCTTGCGCCAGAAGAAAGACAGCAATTTCTCCGTCCAATCATCACGGGAAGGTGAGCCTAAGGCACTAGGTGAGGGACAGCTGGGGGGTTGGAACATAGACCTGTTCCCAAGGAATGCTCATCTGAGTGGGAACAAGACAGACTTTTCCACAGTGGGTCCCGTTTTTAATAGTATTCTGCAAAAAAGCTCCCACCTAGTACCTCCTCAACACCCTCTTTCCCACCATAACATTCCCCTGAACTAACAAACCTCTTCCTTCCACAAAACGACTCTGAACCCCCTCTGGCCTAGAAACTGGATGCTAAAACCCCCCCCTAACCTGTCGATGAGGGGTAGGCTGATCCAATTATTTATGTTACCCCACCACACAATGCACAACATATCCATGTGCAAGTGCCCTCTCCCTTCCCCGTCATCCCACCAAATTCTGTCCACGGCTCTAAATCCTTGATTCCTCTGGACCACTAATTGTTGCCTCTCTTCCTTGGTTCCCCCAGCCCAAGCTTGCTGGGCAAGAAGTCTCCTGAAGGGCCAAGGTTTCATTTCCCCACATCATCTGAAAGTCTCCTGGGGACAAGAGCTGCACAGAGGAGGGAGCCAGGAAGTGCTGGATGACTGACTGGAACTTCCTCTCCCAGAATTCCTCTGGGTCTCTCCTCCTCTATTCCAGTCAGCACAGTTTAGAACCATGAGGCCAAGAGGTAGGAGGATGGAAATTCCTTCAGTGCACAAGCTCTGGTAGACTCATTCCAAATGCACTTCCTACTTTGAAAAATGTTCTCACAGCCCCATTCACCGACACTTGGCACAGGGAGCTCCCACGCCGAGGCTGCAATGGGAGGAGTTCCGCCTACTTTGTGAGGAGGATGTCTGCTCCCCAGTCTCAGACCACCCCCACTCTTAAAATTTAGCCCCATTCTAACTGTGCCAACCCTAAACGGGCAGCGTAAAACACAAGGCAAGGGGTAATTCCCATTCACCCCAACTCGACAATTCGGGTCATAGGATCCAGAGGTCAGTTCTGGGATAGATCTTTCTAGTGCTCAAGTCCCCAGAATGGGGACTTCTGTCAGCCTGTACCACCTGCCTGGACATCTACAGCAGAGGTGGCAAACTGGCATCGCAAGGGCCAAATGCAGTTCATAAACGTATTTTATTTGGCCATGTAATACTCTAAAGCTTGATAAATTAACCTCAACATTGAAAACTGGTGAGCTTACTCTATTAGAAAAACAGGTTTCAAATGCTGTTGTTATATTAAAAAAAAAAAAAAACCACCCACACACCCAACCTAAGAGCTAGCATCTCTGGCTTGTACCCCACAGGACCTGGGGCCATTTGCCACCTCGGCCACACCCGATGCCCTGCCCGTGTGCACCGCTGAGTTTGCAACCCCTGGTCAAGTGATAATACCCACACCCGTTCCCCTGTGTGGAACGTCCGTGCCCTACAAGGAACCGCAGCAAGAACATGGCGTGCCCGGGGAGCGGAGGGGAGGGGCGGGCTCAGAACTCGGGCCTTTCACCGGACCCCTGACAAAGCCTACCCAGAGCTGCCTTAAGATAGAATAAAAGGAGACTGCGTCAGTGGCAAGGTCGAACGTCCGACCTGGACGCGTCCTCTGGGTCTAGGCTGACGGGAGGCCACAGAGGGACTCATTTGCGCGGCAGGCCCTGCAAAGTCCGCACTCCGTCCAGCCCTCGCCAATCCCTGAAAAGTCGTCCGAGCTGCGCTGGTTCCCAAGGCGGAAAGGCCCCGGAACCGTCCTCGGCCTGAGCAGCCCCATGACTCTCACCTCACACCCGTCGCCAACTCCCGCCAAAGCAGCAGCTCCAAGAGGCCGGAAGGCACAGGGTAGCGGGCTCTGCGTCGCGTCCACGGCTAAAAGAGAGCGGTATTAACCAATTGGAACGCGCGCCGGGCTGGAAGCCCCGCCCTTGTGGCGCCCCACCTCACGCCACGCGTGCGCTGCATGGCCACGTGACCCTTCTGTGGGCGGGGCCAACTTGACTCCAGGCTGGGCATCTGCCTTTTAATGGTGTGGAAGCCACGTGCAGGGCACAGGCGTGTAGGTGCACACCTGTCTGTGTGCTGAGTCCTGTTCGCCCTCCCAGGCATGTCCTGCGGGTACGTGGAGACCCCTGGAGACGTCCTTGAGACTCAGGGATACCCGAAGTTTGAACAAGGACTCCTGGACAGCCAGTTTCTAATAAATGAGTTTCCTTACCTGGGTACACATACCTCCCAACCTGGAGTTCAGAGTCTAGCAAAATTCCTAGTTGGGCACGTTTAGAAAAGAATCCCCAGAAGCCAGTAATGGATTATGGAAAAACAGGTTAGGCCTCCCCAGTGTCATTTCCCTCCCTGGTTAGAACTTTAGACCATAGTCAGGCACGTGCTGCAGACGCCAGTCACAGGTAGTCCTGTGATCCGTGTATTTATTCGTGTGGTTATTTGATTGATAACCTGATTCACGTCCGGATGAAAACTCCATTAATTCATTTATCTTTTGACTGTTCACAACACACATCACAGGACCAGCAAGTAGAAGGTAAACCATATAGAATAAACGAGGGAAGGAATGACGGCTGTGTTCTCGCGCCGCTCCATGTAATGAACGCACTTGATGCACAAGAGAATCCCAGTTTCAGAACACTATTGACACAGTATGAGCAAAACCACATGGAAGCCTGGCTGCGAGGGAGAAAAGGTTGTTCACATCCCTCCCCACTCCTTGACTGCCCTTGATGTGACTGCCCCCAACCTACCCCTCCTGGGTGGAGCCATCTCTCTGGCTCCTTTGTGCCACTTTGTGTGTATCTACCCAAGCCGTGTGTTTGTGTCCGTTGACTTTAATCCAAGTTTGTGGTGCTCTTTCAGCACTTGCAAAATCCATATTTTCCATCCTACCTTTCTTTTCTGGGTGCACTGGCCACAACTAGATCCCGAGATTCTGAAGCTGAAACAAGACAAAAACAAAACCACCTTTATTTAGAAGTTGTGAGTTGCCTCCTTAGAGAATAGATTTGAGTTTACCTGACACCCCGTTTGTTCTGGGAACACTATCTATATAGGCAGTTGAGTTTCACAGTTGTCTGAGGTAGGTTCCCACCTCTCCTTCTGAGGGAGATTGAATGTTGAGATGTAGCCCCAAGCATTCCCAAGATGCCTCAGACTGCAAAGTTGCATAGGTTGTGACAGCAGAAACCAAGTCTATCAGTAAGCAGAGCATGTTCTCAGTCGTGTTGCTTCTTTGGAAAAAAATGTGTTTTGTTTTTGTTGTTTGTTGTAATTTGGACATTTAAAAAGAAGCATCACCTCTCAGATTTGGATCTGAGTTGGGGGATTGAGGATTTAAGAAGGTGCAGAAAATATGGAGCTGTGGTGCAGCCAGACCTGCAGGCCAGCTGCTTTGGAGAATGACTGTGGCTGACATGACCTTGGGAGAAACAGAGAAGCTCATCTGGGCTTGGACCCACCCAATCAGGACTGGAACTCAGGAGCCCCACCCTGGGTACATCACCCAGCATGTCCTGATACTTGTAGCCAACTCCCTGGGCCCAGAGAAACAAAGGCCCTTCCTGTGGCTGGCAGCCCACTAGTGTTCCCTGAATTAAATGGGAATCTGAAAAAGAGGAGTTAGGCTGGCATTCATCTGGGCAAAGGGGCACTGGTCTCTCTCTTTGGGCCTCACCAGGGGGTATCAGAGAAAGAGTCCCTTTCTCAGATTACTATCTCCCTTTCCAGGTCTAGGAGCTCAGCACAGTTTCCTTCAGAGGTTGTGCCCTGTGTTGTACTTCCCTTCCACTATTCCAGAACCTTCCATAAAGTCTTGTTAAATATTGCAATAAGCCGCACAGTTGAGAATGGAGGAGTGGAATCTAGGTGCTGGTGGCTGAAAGGTGCGAAATGGAAGCTGCAAAGAGATGCTCACCACACAGGCCACTTGCTCCCTGGCCAAGGTTGGCAGCTCTGCCGAGGAACACGGAACCAAGAAACTAGGGTGGGGGGTGGGGAATGAGGAGTGGGAATACGAAGTCCTTGTATAATAATTGGAATCTGGGATTCTATGAAGACCAGAAACAGTGTGAAAAATTAAAGAGTCGATGGCCTGAGGAAAGAGGGTGTTTTGTGTTACAGGGCTCTGTCCTTCACCCCAACATCTTTATCAGCAACTTGAATTTTGACCCAGGAGGTGGGTTTAGCATTCTAGAAGATGCCACAAAACAATAAGGAATAAAGGGTATTTGCTGGCAGAATTAGGATTCAAAGAGATTCTGAGAGATGGGAAATTAGAACTGAAATCAGCCTCAACCTAAAAGAGTCTGGTGATCCTGAGGAATGACAGTCGAGTGGGCATAAAGCTGGTCTTGTTGCTGTGGTCTCTGTCCAAGGGGACTATTTTCCTTTCCACGGATTGTAACTCAAATAAACCCAAGCTAAAGATAATGGGTTTGGCTCACATAACTAGAAAGTGAAGGTGTGCTAACCTCAGGCATAGTTGGATCCAGTGATCAAACTACGTTCTCAGTCTTTGATTCTCTCGTGTGTCTGTACTACTTGTCTCGGACTGGTTTTATTCTTCTTGACACCTCTCTCTTATACCAACATGATTGCCAGCAACCTAAGAACCATCTGCTTTATCAACCTTAGAAAGAATGGTCTGTTCCCCAACATCCATATGAAAACCCCAGGGAAGACTCTGATTGGTCCTGCTAGGATCATCTGCCCACCGTCTAGACCAATCACTGTGTCTTGAGGGTATGGTGCCATATTGGCTCCATCCAGACCACTGCCCTCCTCCCTAACTATGCAAAATGAGGGGGAACACCTTGATTGACCACCACAGCTGGAATGAGATGTGGAGAGGTTGAGTCCCTGAAGGAAGGAGTGCTGGCTGACAAAAGCAAAATGCCCATCATGGTTTCTGCTGCTAACTTATTACCAACACTAGGCTTGGATCATTTGTTTGGTCTCTGATAGGTCCCAGGGCCAACACTGTGGACTCTTGATAAATGTTTGTTGAGTGATGAATGAACTTCCTTCTCTGTGGACCTTAGTTCTCTTCTTCTATTGAATAAGGATGATCATCTGTCTACTTACCTCACATGGTTAGAATGTGCCTCAGGAAGACTGGAGTGGATGGGTTTGGAAAAGCATGATCAATCCTGGAAATAGCATTGATGGTGGTGAACCAGCCAGTCCACCATGTGATGCTAGCCAGGAGGGTTGGACAACCCTGGGGGAAGCCAGGAATCATTCGTTGTTCTTTGGACCCCATCCCCCTTGCCCTCACTTCAGGGAAACCCAACCCTTCTGGGTGGGAAGCTCAACTTCCCACTATATGCTTTTTCTCCATCATACTTGTATTTTGTCTATGCAGAAAACACAGGGTCTGCAACACAGGGTCTGCATCCTATTGCCCAACTTGCCTGGGAATGAAGGAAATGGTGCTGAGGAACATTCTAGAGCCACTCTTTCTTCCTTTTTGGAGATTAACTCCTAGCACTGATTTAGCAAATTCCCTCCATTGCCTGCTAATTGTCAGGTGGGAGCAAAGTGCAGGTGTAGACACTCCCCAAGTAGAATCTTCTCATGCTCTTGGGAGGGGTGGTCTAATATATGATGATGTTGCCTCTCCCTAAATTAATCTATAACATCACTGCAATCCCAATAAAAATTCCAGCTATGAAAACTTACTCTGAAATGTGTGAAGAGGAATAAAATTCTACAGATGCCTAAGTAAAAGGGGGATGGGCAGGAATCTCTCTCTGTCCCAAATATTTAGGCATACTACAATGATGTTTAAAAACAAACAAAAGAACAGTATGATGCTAGTGAAAGAAGAGACAATCCATTGGGACATTGTGGAGAGTTTGGAAAGGATCCCTTGTTCTAGGGAAGCTTAATATGCAATAAAATACGTGTCTAAGTCTGCTGTTCTTACTGGGAAAATTCTGACTCACTTTATAGAGAAAAACAATGTGATCCCATACAAGGGGAGCGTTCAGATGGTTAAAGAGTCCATGTAAATGTCCGAGTTATAACACTGATAGGAAAAAACACATGGAGGGGAATATCTATGAAACCCAGAGGAAAAGATTTATCAGACAAACTTTCAAAGCACAATCCATAAAGCAAAAAAAAAAAAAAAAAAAAAGAGGGGAGAGGGGTACTTAACTATATCATATCTGTTCCAAATAACACATGACAAAATAAGAGAAGATATGTGCAAAGTCTAAAATTTACAAGATTAGTACAGCCTTAGTATAAAATTAGCAATTATATATAATTAGCAAGAAAAATAAATGAACAAAGGATATGAGCAGGCACGTTTTGGAAGATGAAACTCCCTTCCAAAATGTGCCTGGTAGAGAGTTGGTAGGAGTGTAAAATGGAAACATAGGAAAACAATGTAAAGTAGGAAAACAATATGGTAGTTTCTCAAGAAATTAAGACTAGAATTTCCATATTATCCAAGAATTCTTCTTTTTAATGTTTACTTATTTTGAGAGAGAGAGAGCAGAGGAGGGGCAGAGAAAGAGAGGGAGAGAGAATCCCAACCAGGCACAAGGCTATCAATGCAGAGCCTGACACGGGGCTCAATCCCACAAACTGGGAGATCATGACCTCAGCCGAAATCAAGAGTCAGAAGCCAACTGAGCCACCCAGGAGCTCTCCAAGATCCAGCAATTCTAATTCTGGGTACATACTCCAAAGAATTGAAAGCAGAATCTTGGGGCACCTGGGTGGCTCGGTTGAGCAGCTGACTTTGGCTCAGGTCATGATCTCGCGGTTCCTGAGTTCAAGCCCCACATCCAGCTCTGTGCTGACAGCTCAGAGCCTGAAGCCTGTTTCAGATTCTGTGTCTCTTTCTCTCTCTGCCCTTCCCCTGGTCATGCTCTCTCTGTCTCTCAAAAATAAATACACAAAAAAAAATTTAAAAAAAAAGAAATCAGTATCTCAAAGAGATATTTGTGCACACATGTTCATAGCAGCATTATTCACAGTAGCCAAAAAGAAAAAAACAAAAAACGGAAGCAACCCAAGTGTCCATTCACAGATGAATGGATAAACAAGCTATGGAACATACATACAATGGAATATTATTCAGCCTTAAAAAGGAAGGAAATTCAGACACATGCTACAACATGAATGAAACTTGAGGCTGACTGAAATAAGCCAGGCAGAAAGAGACTGGTGTAAGTTTATGATCCCATTTATATGAGGTACCTAGAGCATTTAAATTCATAGAGATGGAAAGCAGAATGGTGACTGCCAGGGACAGAGGCAAGAAGGAAATGAGAAGTCAGTGTTTAATGGGTACAGAGTTTCTGTTTTACAAGATGAAAATAATTCTTGTAATAGATGGTGATGGCTACATTGCAATGTGAATGGACTTAACAATGCTGAACTGTGCACTTAAAATGGTTAAGGTGGAAATATTTATGATATGGATTTTCTACCATAATTTAAAAAACAAGAAAAATAAAATATCATGCTATACCTATGTGGTAGGCAGAATTCTAATATGAGCCCCAATGCCCACGCCCGGTATAGTTCTCTGCCACTGAATATGGGCAGGACTTATAAGCTTGCCTCTAACCAATGAAATATAACAAAGGTGGCAGGATGTCAATGCCTGATTGGGTTATGCACTCTGAAAAAAGGTGAAGAGAATTAGCTGATGTAATGAAAGCCCCCAGTCAGTTGACTTTAATTTACTCAAAAGGGAGATTATCCTAGGTGAGTCAACTCTAATCAGGTGAGTTATTTTTATAAAAGGATGTAGAGGGGCACCTGGGTGGCTCAGTTGGTTAAGCATCTGACTCTTGAGATCAGCTCAGGTTGTGATCTCAAGGTCATAGAATTGAGTCCCCAGTTGGGCTCTGGTGTTGTGGAGTCTGCTGGGGATTCTCTCTCTCCCTTTCACTCTCTGTCCCTCCCCCTTTCTCTTTCTCTAAATAAATAAATAAATAAATAAATAAATAAATAAATAAATAAGCATTTGTTAAAAAAAAGGATATAGAGATCAGAGACTCTCCTGCTGACCCTGAAAGAAGCAAGTCACCCTGAGTTCTACAACCACAAGGAGGTGAATTCTGCCAACAGCCTGGGGCAGCTTGGAGGCAGTTCTTTTGTCGATTTGAGCCATTGATGAGAAGGCAGCCTGCCCAATACCTTGACTGCAGGCCTAGCAGGACACCCAGCTAAGCCAGACTCAGACTCCCCATCCACAGAAAATGGGAGGTAAAAAATGCATGTTATTCCAAGCCACGACGTTTGTGGTAACTTGTTACACAGCAGTAGAGAACTAAGGTAATCTATGAGACAGCCAGACTTCGCTGGATAAAGCCCAGTGTTAGTGTCGGGTGGAGATGTCAGTGAGGGTGCCGCCATGGAGGACAGACCAGAGCAGCCACGGTGGAGGTATTGCTGTAGTAGCGCCCAGCCCTACAACCCTGTGACTCCATTCCCAGGTAGAGATGCAAAAGAGGTGGACACAGGTCCATAGAATGTGTATATGTTCTGGGGACTAGGGTTGTCAGAGGGAACCTAGGTGTCCATCCCAGGGAGAGTGGGAAGAAACATGGGAATGGCTCACACTGTGAATTATGCAGCAGCTAGGAGAGGTTAGATGCACACATAGCAACGTGGATGGGCCTCAATGCTGAGTTTAAAATGTAAGAAATGACACTAGAACCAAAACACTACCATTTGCAGAAAAAAAAAAAACCCATAAAGACAATATCCATTTTGCAAAAGCACCTAGAAGGGGGTGGAGGAATGAGTCCTATTAGCATGTTACCTCTGCGGAGGAAGGCAATGGAAGTGGGGTAGAGATAAAAGAGAATAAGGAAAATAAGAGAGGCGTTTTATGTTGACCAAAGATGATAATGCACTAAGGAATTTAACTCCACTTGAGAGTATAATGAACTATACCTGAGGTCCAGCAGCTGCTGAGGCGACAGCAAAGTCCACTCCTGCAGAAGGGGACAGCTGGGCAGGGAGAGAAAGGAGCAGGGGATGTGGTGATGTGGAGAACAAGAAAGAAGACATTAATTCTGCCCAGGAGGGAGTCCTGCCTTTATATTAGTAATGACTTTTAATGGGAATGACAGAAAGCCCAGCTAAAATTGTTCATTTTTTTTTAAATAAAGGGAATTTATCAACTCAAATGACTTGAAGAGTCTAGAAGTAGGTTTCAGGTATTGATGAATTCAGGTACTCAGATAATGTTACCAGGATGTCCCTGGGTGCTCTTCCAATCTGCTTTCCTTTGGGTTGTTGATGACAAAGATCGTCCCCAGCAATGCCAGCTATATACTCTCCAGCCAACGAACCCAGAGGCGTGGGTGGCCCCTGTCCAGAGGTCCCCACAAAAGTCCCAGTACTAACCCTCTTCTTTAGCCCAGAGTCACATGCCCACACCTGAACCAACCCCTAGGGTTCTGATGGCCACGCCGGGGTGGCATAGCCACCTGGGACAATTTGGGAATCCTAATACAGAGAACGGCCCAAGCAAGAGCTCAGCAGCATGAAGACAGAACAGCAGAACATTGGGTTCCTTGCTGCCTGGCTCGGGCATGGCCGTCCCAGGGCGGCAGCCACCAATGGAGTCTCTGAGCAGAAGGATCAGATCCACAATCTGCAGACCACTTGGCAGCTGGGGGGAGGGGTGGGGGAGCAGCGTGACATTCAGGCCCTCTAGCATTTCCTCTGAGAAAGAAAATGCCTCAAGAATTGCCTCCCTCTAAGCCATTCTCACTGCCAGAGTCTCTTTCCCAGAAAGCAAAGAGTCTAGCAGGCTCAGAGTGTTTTCAACACAAATGGTTGCGGGAGGGCCCTCTTGGGGTCCTGGGTCATTGCAAGAGAGCTCATGTAGAAGCAAAATTATATAATCAGTTGCCAGAAAAGTACTTAACTGGCCTGTATTCATCCTGCACCAGGAGAGCTGCAGAGACAGAATGGTCCCAATCCCTCAACAAAAACCCATTCTGGGCTAGCCCCAGGGTCTGGGGATTCTCCAGCACTTAACCACCAGCCTTTCTGCTCCACCAGGCCCACGAGCACCTGGTGGGTGGCTGCTGGCATTGTCTCTTGGGGGCACCGGGGGCAATGCTGGGCTGGGCAGAGCTATGGTGGGGTCTGAAGACCTTTCATATTTATGCGGCCCCCACAACACCTCCCCTCAAACCACACCTCTCGCTGCCTGGGGTTTTGAACACAGTTCTCAGCCTTTTTCATGGCTGTAGTGGGCAGCATGGTTGCATAACGAGCAGCTAGCTACAAGAGGCTGAGCTCCAACTGTGTGGGCAAAGACAGGTAGCCCCAGAACGGGGCTGCTTGGTGGGGGTCTGCACCTGCCTCTGGAGCAGGAAATGAAGCAGAGGGAGATATATGGATTAGTTAGAGTGCTTTCAGCTGAAAGAAATAGAAGGCCCAACTCGAAGGGGCTTGCACAATAAAAGGGAGGTGTCTCCTGCACCAAGAAGCCCCGAGGGAGGACAGCTCAGGCCTGGTGAGTTCAGTGCTACAGTGACATCAGTAGAGACCCAGGTTCCTTCTACGCTCCCATGCTGTCCCCAGTGGGCCAGCTCTGTGCTCGGGGCAGTGTCTCTCATGATCACAACATGGCTGCTGCAGTTCCAGCATCACATCCAGACATGACTGCACATGGCAGAGACCACCTCTTTCTAGTTAACATCTTTTCAAGAGTAAGTGAACTTTTCCCAGAATCCCCCTACCAGGTTTTCTGTCTTATCTCACTGGACAGAATTTTATCACACACTCATTCTTGGCCAGTCTCCAGCAGAGAGCACTGGCTTACAGGATGTGGACAACCCTCAATACTATAGGATAGATTCTGATACTCCAGCGGCATCTGCAACATCAGGATGCAGAAGTTCTTCCCTTCAGAAATCAGTGGAGAGGGTTTTGGGGATCTAGCCCTCTTTTCCTCACCAGGTAATGTCTGATCCTGAGCAAATCCGATCCCTTTGTCAGTCATGCACTTGGCAGGCATTCTCCCTTCACAACTTGCAAACACACCACTGCTTTGGCTCGGTGGCAATGTGCCCAGCCAGAGGAGGGATCACGATTGTACAAACAGTTGTGATGGTCTCTCTAACCTTTAAGTACATGCCTGGGCAGTCTCCACTGCAACCAGGGGTAACCATGTGGCCCATTCCTGGGTGATGAAAAAGAAGGGGGGTCGTGCTGGGTTATTTCTGGCAAAGATGGGGAAAGCCCCCTCCTCTTTTCTTTCCCCTGTCTTTCTCCCTTCTTTCCAGTTTTGTTCACCAGTAAGTGAAGATGTGATTTTTGGAGCTATGGCAGCCATTTTGCAATGAGGGAAATACCAAGAAAATCTCAGACTTGCTAACTTCACACTTTCACTTTATTGGGCTGCGAGACAATCCTAAAACCACTTGGATTTGTTATGTGAATAAAATAAACTCCTATTCAATTGAGCCTCCACTGGTTGAGTTCTCTTTACTTGTAGCCAAAATACCTTACCTGACATGGAGCTCAGTTTATCAATAAACTGAAAAAACATGACTCTGCTGGTGGCCATGTTCCTTTGGGTTCTCCTCTGATGAAGGACTCCTCCTAGAATTTATCCTTTAGAGCACTGAGGGAGACCAAGTCCCTGCTGACCTTCCATCTGTCCTTGCAAACCTGAGAACACAAAATGATGACCATAGAGAGTCACTGAAGCCCTTTCCTTTCCTACCAGAAAATTCCATCCATGACCAGGAGGACATGGGGGAGGATCATTATAATCTCATATAACAAAACCACAGAAATCTGACAATAGTGTCTTAAGCAAATAAGGCTTTGGGTTTTTTTACCTCAAGTAATAAAAAGTCAGAGGGGTGCCTGGGTGACTCAGTCAGTTAAGCATCTGATGTCGGCTCAGGTCATGATCTCGCGGTTCATGGGTTCAAGCCCTGCATCTGGCTCGGTGCTGTCAGCTCAGAGCGTGGAGCCTGCTTTGGATTCTGTCTCTTTCTCTCTCTGCCCCTCCCCTACTCATGCTGTGTTTCTGTCTCATTAATAAATAAGCATTAAAAAAAATTTTTTAAGTCAGAGGCTGGGAGATCACTGGGGTTTGGGTGAGATTATTAGGGACCAGGGTTCTTTCAGCTTCCTACTTTGCCATCGTTGGCAAGTGCCTTTGTCTTCATGGTCACAAGACAGCTGATGCCCTTTCAGGCAGAGCTTCATGCTTCTGGGAGGAATAAGGGGAAAGGGAAAGGCCAAAGTCAAGAGTCACTGAGTCTCACAAGAAAGCCTACTCAGAGGCCACCTGTCATTGGTCATACCCAGTTGTGTAATTGTCTGTGCTTTGAGGGGGAAGACAGGGAGAATGGCATTGGGTAGACAACTAGCCACATGGGCCACCAGCTTTGGGGGCAGAAGACCTGGGACGCAGTCCCGCTACTTGCTGCTGCGTCTGTGATCCTGGCAACTCAGTGAAAGCCTTGAGCCTCAGCAGCCTCATTTGCCTGGCCTCTGCATGAGGGTCTCCAAAAGGCTAGGGGGCTAGTTTGGGGACCCAGGGCTGGTGTGGGGATAGGAAGGCTGGCTTACTCAAGGCTCTTTTGATTTTAAGTGATAGAAATTCATTCAACTTCTCTACAGAGAAAAAAGAGGCGGGTGGGGATTTATTGTGAGGATGCGTGGCACGTCTCAGACCCGCTGGGCAAGGGCAGCAGTCAGACCTCTGACTGGACCACAAGCTGGAGAGCCCTTGGAGACGGAAGCAACTGCCCCCTCTGGCTCTCCTGGCCTCAGGCTTGCCTGTCTTGGATTTTCCCCCCATGCTGTCTACAACTTCTATACCTCTGGATGAAGAGAGGCTTCGTCCCAAGTTCCCCTGGACAATGGACTGCTGGCATGTCTGCATTCTTATTGCTGATTTGTGGCAGAGAGCATCTGATGGTCCGGCTCATCCGTGTGTCCATCTCTTATCCCATCAATTCAGCTGTCGGATTAGAGCACCCTCAAGAGAAAGCACTGTCCACCAGGGCAGGGGTGACGCAGAAGCAGGAGAGTTCTCCTTGAGGTTACCAGTGGCAGGGTCCCGTGGGAAAGATGGCTAGTTGAAGGCAGTCTTTACTCATTCTTTTTCTGAGAGAGAGAGAGTGCAGGGGAGGAGCAAAAAAAGAGAGAGACACAGGATTCAAAGCAGGCTCTACACTGACAGCAGAGAGCCCAATGAGGGGCTCCATCTCAGGAACTGAGCTGTGAGATCATGACCTGAGCTGAGGTCAGACACTTAACTACTTGAGCCACCCAGGCACCCCCAAACTCTACATGTTCTTATGTGTCCAAAGCTTCATTCACTTCAGTCAGATCGGATGCTCCCTTCTCCCCCATCCCCTCCACAAGATGGAATCACTTTCCGTGGGAGCATATGATCCCAAAACAGCTCCCAGGAGACCGTAGGGAAGGAAACAGGGAAAATGAAATGTGTCCCCACATCAGTCACCTCCAAGATCTTGCCAGTTTGAACAGGACAAGAAAGCAGATGGGAGGCAGAAGAATGAACCTCAAAGATAAGCATGTCCTAATCCCTAGAAACTGTGAACACATTAGGCTATATGGCAAGGCGGAATTCTGGTTGCAGGTGGAATGACGGATACTTGGCAGCTGACCTTAAAATAAGGAGATTATCCTGGTTATCCAAGTGGGTCCAATGTCATCACGAGAGTCCTTTAAATGTGGAGAGGGAAGCAGAAGAGTCTGTGTCAGAGAGATGTGATCTGAGAGTCAAGCAGTGGTTGCTGGCTTTGGAGATGGAAAGGGGCCACAAGCCAAAGAGTGCAGGCAGCTCACAGAAGCTGGAAAAGGCAGAAAATAAATTGTCATCTAGAGCCTGCAGAAAGGAACAGAGCCCTGGTCCCATCCTGATTTTAACCCAGTGATGCCCGTGTCAGGCTTCTGACCTCCAGAACTATAAGATAGTAAGTTTGTTTGTGTTAAGCCACCAAGTTGGTAGTAAGTGCTTATCCACAGCAATAGGAAGTTAATACACTACATTTCAAGGGCCTTCCACATGGTAGGAGGGAGGGAGAGGTATCCGGGGCAGCACTGCACAACAGAAATAAAATTTTTTAAATGACTGCATTGCTACATTCCTAGTAGCCATATATAAAAAGTAAAGAACAGGGGCACCTGGCTGGCTCAGTCAGTTAAGCATCTGACTTCAGCTCAGGTCATGATCTCGTAGTTCACCAGTCTGAACCCTGCATTGGGCTCTGTGCTGACAGCTCAGAGCCTGGAGCCTGCTTCAGATTCTGTGTCTCCCTCTTTCTTTGTCCCTCTCCCACTCTCTCTCTCTCTCTCTCTCTCAAAAATAAATAAACATTAAAAAAATTTTAAAGAACAGGTAAAATCAGTTTTAATAATATGTTTTAAAGCAATAGAATCAGACTACTATCATTTCAACATATAATCAACACAAATAGATGATACATTTATGATATTAATTAGTGAGATAATCTATGGCGTTAGTATCAGTGAGATGTTCCACATTGTTTTCATCAGTCTGCAGAATCCAGTGTGTATTTTACACACACAGAACATCTCATTTTTCCCAACCACATTTCAAGTGCTCCTGAGCCACACATGGCCAGTGGCTACTGTGGCGGACAGCATAGTGGCCTTACCTCTGCTTGTTTGAGTGGCAGTAGCTGACAATAACCAGGACAGGATTTATCTGTGAGAGAAACCAGGAAACTACCAACCCCTGCTGGTCTGTGGCTACGTGTAAGACATCTGAGAGTCAAGTTCTTTCCTAACCAGGATCCTCAGTGGCCGTGGGGGCACCCTGATTGTGTATCCCAGGAACCAGAGGGGCCAGTAGGCTCAGTCATGGTGGGCAGGACGGCCCCAGAGAAGACAGGCATGGCCACTGGTTTGGGGGAAATGACAGCTCCTTGGTTTGATGGTGGAGGGTCCCATGGGAACATCCACAGGCTAAGAAGGAAATTTTAAAAGCTTGTGTCTGGAACATTCTGCCTCTAAAGAATCAGGTGAGCTCAGAGCAGGGAGCCAACTACAGAGAGAGTGTGAGACGGCTTCATATTTGGAAAGTAGACAGAAACCGTAGCTCAGGCTTTGGATGCAGAGCATCAGAAACTCCAGGAGGAATGAGATCAGCTGAAAAAAAAAATGGGTTTGATCTTATAGACCAAACAGGAACAGTGGGGAACAGGCCAAAACCAGAGTGGAGGAGAACAGACAGCTGCCTCCATGGCTGTGACTCTGCTCCCTTTCTATGGGGGAAGGTGGGACCAGCTGGAAACAGGCTGAAGGTGATGCCGATGGTAGCGGTGGTGGCAGGCTAAGGGGTGGCCGAGAGGGAGTGAGCTGAGCTGCTGCAGGAGAAGGGCAGAGGGAGGGCCTGGCATGGGGTGGGGGTGGGGGGCACGTACTGCCGACAGGTCACAGGAGTCACTTATGGCCTAAAAGAACCCAGGGAAGCCCGCTGGGGCCAGATGGTCTGGGAGAAGCACTTACCTACTGGCCCAGCCAGCCCTCCCCAGGCAAGGATGGTAGCAGCCCTCAGGCCTTCTCCCCACATTGCAGAGAAGAGAGCTGGAGAAGCCAGAAATGGAGGGAGCTGACCTGGCGTCCCCTCTCCCCAGGAGGGCACAGCCCAGGCCTCCAGCTTCCCATGGAGCTTGAAGGTTAAAATCTGCTCAGCACTTAAAAGTTCCAGGGCACTGGGTGGCTCAGGTCATGATCTCATAGTTTGTGAGTTAGAGCCTGACATCGGCCTCTGTGCTGACAGCTCAGAGCCTGCAGCCTGCTTTGGATTCTGTGTCTCCCCCCACCCCCCGCTCTTCCCCTGCTCATGTTCTGTCTCTCCTTCAAAAATAAATGAACATTAAAAAAAAAAAAGTCCAACCACTAGCTGTGATCAAAAATTGTCCCTGGTCTTTGACCTTGGCTTGTGGCAACATTGCCGTTTTTTTACAGGGGGTATGGGACCTAGGGGCTGAGGATACCCTTCAGCCAACTTATATATCATCTCACTCTCACTATAATCATTCAAGGTGGCTATGACTCTTATCCATTTCATGCATAAGAAAGCAGAGCCTCAGGGAGGTGAAGGTCACTCCGTGTAATAGTCAGGATTGGCTTGGTTTGCTGCTGTAACAAACATCTCTGAAGTCTCATAACAACACAATAGTTCATTCTAGCTCCCACTATATGTCTCTAGGGGGCTGGCAGGAGCATGGCTCCACACAGGTCACTCAGGATTCAGGCTGATGGAGGCTCTGCTCTCTGGAACCTTCTAAAACTCCCTGGCTGGGGGGTGGGGGGGGGAGACACAGTTGGAGGCTTGCACACTGGCTCTTCTATGCTTTGGGGTGGCCCTGCCTAACTAGAAAGGAGCAGGGGAGTCTGGGAGAGCAGTGGGGATATCCAACGAGGCACACCCAGTTCAGGAAATGAGAGCAAGTTTTTACCTCTGGAGTGTCTAATGTCACAGACCTTGCTCTCAAGTCCAGATTATACAGCTTTGCCCCCAATGACTTTGAAAGCTTGTGAGCTGCATGGTAATGTGCAAGTTCAAGAGATGTCAACACCATGACTTCAGATAGTCTCATAAATCTCCTTAGCCCCTCCCCAGGGAGAGAGGGCTCTGCAAACCAAGGGCTCTCTGAGGCCAAGAGACAATCTAAAGACACTACCCCTGCCCTCTGGGCCTCTCCCCTGCATTCCAGCCTGCACACTATGCCCCTGCTTAGTTCAGTGATCCTTAGCTGCCCTCAGGTTCCTGAGCTGGAAGACTCCTTTTCATCCCCCAGTTCTCCCCCATCTTCGGTGCCTGCCCCAATCCTTGCTGGCAGAAACCAGCCCCGCTAATCCGTTAATTATCCACTGCTCGCAGAGGAGCCTGTTAATTGAAAACTCAGCCCCCTCCTTTAATTGCCCGCCTGCCTTCTGGCTGTCTTAGTTTCCTCTCCATTCTCAGCAAGCCCTTGGGCCCTCGGTTCTCTGCCTTTGAGTTCTAGATTTCTTCCTGGCCATTTGTTACCGCCTTTTACAGAGCTGATCACTGGGGCTGCAGAGGCCCTGGTGCGAGAATCAGAGAGTCACACCCACTCCTGCCTGATCTACTGTGAGTGGCAGCAAGGCAACTAAAGCGGTTTGCCCCAGGAACTAATGGAGAGGTACTGCGCCAGTGGGACGACTCAAGGGGGAAGCAGATTTTAACTTAAACGAAATGCCAAATTCCCCATCAATGCAGAGCTGGCCAGAGGAGCCGGCTGCGGGGGGGGGGGGGGGGGGGGGGGGGGGGGGGGGGGG
>NC_043703.1:131045477-131110522 GCF_006229205.1 Suricata suricatta
AGTGTCAACAATCTGATGAGTGAAAAAAGCAAAGTTCAGAAAAATGAGTGTAATATGATCCAATTTTTCTAAGAAAACTGAGTCTACATATATGTTTGTAACATATATTTTTTTAAAGTTCTAGTAAAATGCCTACCAAATTGATGAGCAGTAATTTTTGGAGGGTGGGTGGAGAGAAGGAGAAGGGAAAACTAACATTTTTAATGTTACTGTTTGAATTATTTCACCAAGAAAGGGAGCACATGAACATTTGTCCTCAATGGCTCTATGACCTTGGACTTGACCACCATGAGCCCCAGCGACCTCAACCGTAAAAGGGAGACTTGTCCTCAGATCCCCTTTCACTCTGTATTTGGTTGAAAGCAACCTAAACCAACCCAAGCTTGTATGATAAAAAGAGGAAACATTTTGGGGTGCCTGGATGGCTGTAGGTTAAGCATCCAATGTTTGATTTCAACTTAGGTCATGATCTCATGGTTTGTGAGTTTGAGCCTCATGTTAGGCTCCAAGCACAGGCTCCAGTGTGGAACGTGCTTGGAATTCTCTCCCTCTCTCTCTGCCCCTCCCTGGTTTGTGTGGTTTGTTTTCTCTCTCTCTCTCTCTCTCTTAATAACTAAAAAAATTTTTTAAAGGTGGGGGAGAAGCTTTCATAAAAGGACACAGGGATTTTATGCAAGAAATAGACTGCTGGGGATATCTCTCCATCTCTCCTTAACTGCTTTCCTGTTTTCGTCTCTCTCTTTAAAGAATAAATTCTCTGCTTCCACATCCCCATGGGAGGAGGGGGGGAACCCAAAGCAATCAAGTTTACATATTATGAGTCTAGCCCATTAGAAAGGCCTAGGTCCTAATTCTAAAGTCCTAGGCAAGGTTCTTATCAGCCAGCTTGGTGACTATCAGTCAGGATAGGCTGGGGTCTGCTGTAGTAACAAACAGCCCCCAAATCTCAATGGCTTTAAAGCAGTAAAAATTTCTTACACATGCAGCATGTCCAGTGTGGGTATAGTCACTCAGTGACCCAATATGATGGAGGCTGCATCTCAACAGGTACATCCAGGACCTCAGAAACAAAGAAAGAGATGAGGTGGATTAACATGGGTGCTTAAAGCTTCTGCCTGGAAGTCACATGTACATTACTTAGTAACATTTGATTGGTCAGTCAAGTCAGATACCACAGGCCTGCATTGCAGTGGATGGAGAAATCAGCTCCTATGATGAGCCTGGAATCGAAGAAACAGCCCCATTGAATAGCAGAATGACTACCTGCCCCATCCCTACAGGAATTCCCACTGTGTTAATGAAATGCTGGCAGCAAAGGAGACAGAAATTCTTAGGGAGATTTCAGTGTCTAGCCATTGTTAGCTTGCTCCTTTTCTGTGGTACAAAAGCAAAAACATATCATGGCTGGGAGCTGGAATTCTAACCAATACATGGAAACTCCCTGTGAATCCCAGGGTTGCCAAGGCCCCCACCCCCACCACACTTTGGAACCTGGGGTGCCAGGAGGACAGTCTTCTCCTCAACCCAACCTTTCCCCCCTTCCAGCATGAAAGACAATACTTCTGAAGGTCAAGGCTGGGTAGGAGTTGGGGATGGGTGGCAACCTCAGGCAAATTCTACCTAAGGCTGCACAACATAAGCCCCTTAGTCTGGTGGTCCCTCACTGCCTTCATCTTCAGAAATCACATGCCAGGCAGAAGTGAACTTCAGGATTCAGAGGCCTGGGTTCAAGCCCTGACTCTATCACTAACTGGCTCTGTGACCTGGGCAAGTCAGTTAACACCCTGGAGCCTCAATTTCTTCATCTGTAAGCTGGGTTGATTCCAATGTCTGGCTGCCTGATGGTCCCTCTGGGTTCTTGTAAGGACCGGCTACTATGGTAGGTGTCACGGCTCCTTGCCAGGGGTGACGCCTGGGCAAATATAAAAGGGTATCATTGTTGTCATGGCCTATCTGGGACCCTCGCCAGGGACCGTCCCTGCCCTGCCTCACGTCTGCTGCTGGGAATGGCCCACCCTGTCTCGTGCCTACCCACGCAGCCATGAAACAGTCACTCTGGAGAAGAGCTCATCTCCGAGATTTTAGACAGAATAATTTCCTCTCCCTCTCACGCCTGCCTGTCCGGGAAAATCACACAACCCACGCAATCCCCTCCATGTGCACCCACACGCTCCCAAAGCCATTGTTTCCCTCATCAGCCGGCTAAAAGCTTCCCGTCTCTGCGAAGCCGAGGGAGGCATGGGAAGGGAAGGGGAGGGGAGGGGAGGCTGGCACCCCTAACTAGAGGGGCTCTCGCACCCGGCCGAGGCTGACCTCCTTCCAGACTCCTTCCAGGAGGCTCCTTCCAGACTCCCAGCCGCCTAGTTCCACATGAAGCTAGGTCTGCATCAGGTCAGCCACCCCGCGAGGCCCACTGTGCCGAGGCCTTGACCCCAGCTGCTGCAGAAGCCACACAGGGCAGGAGTGAGGGTCAGTGCCCTGGCGTTAAGGGCTGTGGACTGAGAGGGCAGGGAGTGTGGGTCACACAGCCGGTTCATGACAGGCAGGATGACAGGTCCCATCCTCTTTCTGCACTGTTTCCCAGAGCTTCTTGCCACTGGGGGCCTGGAAGCCAGAAGGGCCTGGAAGGAGTTTCAAAAGAGCCAAGGGACCTCCCTCCCAGCACTGGTGGCACCCAGGTCCCTGTTGCCTAGAACTGCTGGGGTTGGTTCTGCCAGATCTTAAAAACAGCAGCCCCTCCTCCCAGCACCCCTTTCGTCACCAGGGCCAGGCTACATCGGGGTAAAACCTCAGAGGTCCCCATTAAGTGCAGGCATCCAAGGAGCAGGCTGATTTCCCCAACTGTGATTGAGTCTCTTCAGGACTGGACAGGTATGTCTGGAGGGGGACACACCCTGCTGTGAACCGGTCCCCCTCTACCATCCAGGACCCAAGTCTGGGGACTGGTGATGGGTAAGGGAGCTCAGGGAGTAAGGGAGGGCAGAGGCAGAGGGAGGGAAAGGCAGATAGAGCATTTTGGAGGAGGCTGTAGATAGCAGACCCTTTTTCTATAATAATGCAGACCTTTGCTCAAAACCTATTTCCACACCTCCCATTTCTCCCCAGACATGAACTTCTACCAAAAGGCCTTGAGGAGGGAAGGCCGAAATAGCTGAGGCACCAGAGTCCACCCTTTCTTTTTGCGGCTCCCAGGTGGATACTGCTCCCCTCTCGGAGACTGGGGTGGGTTCTCCGGGATGGGAAGGAGCTGATCCCAGAGAAGGAAGGTCGTCTGGGAGAGAAGTGGTCTTCCCAGGTTCCCAGAGCAGGGTTCCAGCCCGGGCCCCTGGGAAGTGGGGGACTTGCCCCATCTCTGCTGTTCCCACAACTCCCTCCTTCTGACCCCTCCACAAACCCCGCACCAGCTCCCCCTGCCACAGCACCTGGCCCCACGGCCCCATCAGAAGCAGGGAGAGCACCTCTTCAGGCACCAAAGGGTTTTGTGGACAGAGACAAACCATAGAGCCAGCCTGGGGACTGAGAATTATCCAGTCCCACCCTAACCAGGGTCATAAATATGCCATGTTCCTTGACCCGGTAATCCCACTGTTTGGAATTCCTCCCAAAGACATAATTGCAAGGGGAAAATAGTTATATGTGCATGGCTGTTTATAGCAACATTATTTATAATAGTACAAATCTGGAATCAGCCTAAATGCTCCGCAAGTTGTGGAGCGGGTGGATGGTGTGTCGATAAGGCAGAATATTTATGATGCAGCCAAGAATAATGGCAACCTTGGAAAACTTGTGAAATAATGCTAAGGGAAAAGAGAACAGAAATGTGTACATAATTTAGTCAGTTAGCAAATGGTAACTGAGCACCGGGTCTGGGCTGGGCTCTTACTACTCTAGGCACCTGAGAGACCATCATGCATGGGACCAAGCCCTTACTCTCCTGGAGGGAACATTCCAGAAGTGACCCATATGGCAAACAAGGAATCCTAACATCACATCGTCAGGTAAGTGCCTCCCTAAGACAGGCAGTGAATGGAGAGACTCCCTCACCCCTGCTTCCCTGCCCTAGCTGTATTCTGCTGCCTACTGTGGGGTCCATCTTCTCTGGGCAAGTGGGTCACCAGAATGTGGCCCAGCAGGGGACCGTGGGCTCCCAAGGGAGAAACCTTTCATCAGGCAAGGGCTACACCCAGGGGTGAGGAAGACAGGACCACCATGTGACAATGACGTACAAGGCCAAGGGCAGTGGGCACAGCCAGCCTGAAGGGTCTTCTCCCCACAGGAGAAGGGAAATCTGGCAAGGCACTTTTGTAAAGCCCATGAATGCTTGGGGTTTGATGAGCCTGGGCAAGAAGCAGCCCCCCAGAGTGTGAGCTAGGTGGTCTGCTAACCTAGCAAGTGGGGGCTCAGGATTGACTGTGCCTTGGGGCCTGGGGGTCCATCCTGCCCTAGCAGGAACAGATCTGTATGTAGGATGTGTCCCATGGTGGCCCTTGGAGGTAAGAGGGTAGGAAGGAGGAGTTCAAGCGTAATCTACAGGTGGGCTGGCCCCAGGCCTGCCTGCTCTGTGAGGCCCACTCCATTCAGACCCAGAATCCTCCCTCAGCAGGTCCTGCATGGGAGCAACAGATTCACAGCTTGGAGAGATGGAGAACCCGGGTTTCCGAGAACAGGGGTCTATTTCCATTTTCCCAGAGCCTGGAGGGATCTTTCTGGGGTGGGGCAGAGCCCAGGCATGGAATTGCAGGGCACCCTGACAAGTCCAGGGTCCAGGTAGACCGCTGGCTGTGGTCAGGGCTGGGGAACAGGTAGGTCCCCTCTGTCATTGCTATCCTGCCCCAAGCAGAAGCTAAGAGACTCCTAGCTCAGGGCCGTGGGAGGCACCAGGCAAATAGAGGAGTCGACAAGCTAAACATGCTATTAGCAGCGATGGAGAAGTGACGATTATCTGCACAGCTGTCAGCAGCATCTCTCTGCCCCCTCGAACCCGCACTCACACTCAGGGAGGGGCCACCTCTCATCTGCCAACCCAGGAGAGGAAGGTGAGGGGGCGGGCATTCTGGGCCACCATTCCCTCGCTATACGCCCAGGCCTATCCCTGGGGATCCGGCCTTTCACCTGGTGACAGGGGACATAATGGCAGGACCCATCGCTCCACCTGTTCCCCTGTAGCTGGGCCTTTGTTTCTCCAACTGTGAGCTGGCGGTGAAAGTAACAGTACCTCACAGGGTTGTTGGGAGCGTCCAATGAGATGTTTTGTGTAAGAGCCCCTTGTGAACACTAAAGGGCCATGGGGTCACTGCTGTTACAATTCTTCCATCACAAAAATCTAATCTGCAGGGGTCCTCATTGTCTGTTTCATTCATGTGGAATCAAATTGAGGCTTAGGAAGGTCAAGCAATTTGAACACAGTGGCACAGCTACAAACAGAAATAGGTGATCAGTTCCAATGTTGGAGCCAGGAGGAAGCTCAAAGAACATCTACCCCCATTCTGTTAACGGGGACCTGAGGTCCAGAAAAGCGAGCAGAGAGCAGGCTGGAGGGTGGACAGCACTGAAGGCCAGCCCCACCAGGTCCCACCAGGTGCCTTCTCTGTCCTTGTCCCCAGCTGGGGGCAGCTGGCCAGAGCAGCTGAGGAATGAACCGACCACAGAGAATTGAAGACCAACCCAGGCAGCCCTCCTGGAGCTTCTTCATCTCTGAGGGGCTCTCTTGGGGACCCAGTGCCATAGCCTAGAGGAACACACACCTAGTGTGGGGAGTGTGGGCTCCACTGTCAGCTGATGAGAGGTGGACCTCGACTGGAGGGGTCAGGAGCCTGCCCAGGCCCTGCAGCTGGCCACACCTTCAAAAGCTCAGTCAGCTCTTGGGAACTGAGCACCTTCCCCCAACACTGCCCCTCCAACGGGGTCTGTCTCTGCACCCAACAGAAGAGCACCCTGGGGGTTGCTGGGATGTGAGAGGCAGGGTGAGCACCGGCACACTTGGGGCCCTGCCCACCTGCCCGCCCCCACCTCTAGTCAGCCTCATGAAAGCATTCAGGGGAAGAGCGGGCTGGGGAGGTAGGGATGAGGTGTCCCAGTTGTGTGGGAGGGACACTGAGGGGGGATGGGGTGGCTCACAGGACAGTGGGGGACATGACGTGTATCAAGGTACCAAGTGGAAGAGAAGGGAGGTGGCGGCTCAGGGACGGAGGGGATGCATGGTGAAGGAACTCATTCCCAGAAGCCACTGGGCCACCTCGCAGGACTAAAAAATGACAGGCTCATGCCCATTGGGATTCACTTCTGCGATGAGTGACACCATGTGAACAAGAGGGAAGTTTATTTCTCTCTCACACATGCCTGTGGGGAGTTTGGAGCCGACCTAATGGCTCTGCTCTGTGAGGAAGGGGGTCTCAGAGGTCAGGAGAGCCTCCAGCCCACCGACAGCCCTCTCGCCCCGCCCTCCCCTCTCCGGGGGCAGCACATACAGAAGTTGTGCCTTTCTTCCCTCTGTTGCACTCAGCTGTGTGCCAGGGCTCTCTGGACCTTAGCTGCCTGGTCTAAAAAGAAGGCCGAATGACAATGCCCATGCCATCAGGGAGCACTCAGGGAAGGCCCTGCCCCTGGCCCCACTGTTCCCCCGACTGACCCATTCTCAGCCTGGGCCTCTGGGGCCACAACCATGACAAGGGTCAGTGGCAGAGTGATGGCTCTAAGAGGAAGTACTGGGAGCATCCAGGGACCTCAGCAGGGATCATCTTGGGTGGCCCCTTCCTCTCTCTTAGAGCCTCCTCCCCAACCAGATCTCCTGGGCCCTTGATCCTTTCTGGACTAATGATGTCTGTCAACTTCCTCCCACTGTGGCCTGAGTGTCTTTGCCTTGCTACTGGTGCTCATTGTAAAATAGAGGAGGGTGATGCTTAATCCAAAGGAACAAAGCTCTAATGGAGAGATTTCAGGCATTGATGGGGAAGATTTTGGCATGGTGTCCCCTGCCCCCCATGTGGCCTGAGCCTGGCCTGGGCTCCAGGGTCCCTGCCTTTTCCACTGCTGTTGGCACATTCCTCACAGGGACCTCCAGCCTTGAGGGAATCTTTGAGCAAGTTGGATCACTGCTCTTCTGGGTGACCCCGTGCCAATCACCCTTCCTTCCTCCCTCTAGGGGATAATGTGCCAACTGCTGTGTGTGTGTGTGTGTGTGAGCGAGCTTCCCAGCGCTAGGGCTACCCCACTACTAGCAGGGCCACAGGCTAATGATGGCTGCCCCACTGCTTCAGATGGTGTCTTCACTCATAAACCTGGAAGACACGGCTGGCGGTGGAACAGGGGCCATTCCCAGGCCTTCTGTTTCTACCCTTCTTCCTTACTGGCCCATTTAGCCTTCCATTAGAGAAAATGCCAGGCATTTGCTTTTCCAGCCCCCCTTTAAGGCTCAATTCTGATGAAGGGACTTGGGGGGAAGTCTGCTGAGACTTCTGGGGAAACTGCCCATTTGCTGTCTTGGGATGTGTGAGGCCATGTTGTCTAAGCGGCGGCAGCCATCTTGTGGCCATGAGGAAACAAGCCCAAGGTGGGGAAAATGGTCCTTGACTGCATCGTTGAGCTGCTAAATCAGCCAGCCCTGGCACTGCCTGCCTCTGTTTGTTATGTGACATAACAAAGCATCACGTGCATTTACACATTTTAGATGGGCTAAGTTGCAGCCAAAAGTACTCTAACTAATGCAAAGGCCAAAGGCTATCTGGTGCCCACCTGCCTTTTCACCCTCATCTTCCACCACAACCCTTCTAATGCGTCTCTGGATGAAACATGTTTTGCTTGCTTTGTTTTGCCTGCTGCCTATGGGCCCCCTCCGGTCTCTTCTAATTGGTGAACTCTTAGACATCCCTCAAAGCCCTGATCAAATTCTCCCTCTTCTGCCAACTTCTAAGCTCTGCCAGGCAGAACTCAAGGCCCTGTTTTGTCACTTCAAATGCCTTCACTGTAGAATTTTCTGTCCAGATAATTCTCTGTCCACTGGCCATCCCACTGCACTGTGCGCTCCTCAGTCAAAGACCCCTTCTTCTTTATCAGAGTCTTCCCTAACACTGCACCTGGTATGCTACAGGTTCTTAATAAATGCTGAATGTTGAGTAAATGAAAACGCTGCCTCCTCCAGTCCTCAGCTCTCCCCCTGTGCTTGTCCAGCTGGGCAGGAAGGTAGTAGATCTCTCACTCCCTGGGGGGTGCAGGGGGGGGGGCGTGGAGGGAGGGGAGAATGCCAAGGTCGCCAGACTGGTTGAAGCAAAGTGAGGACTCCAGACTGGGTTTCCTGGCTTCTGTCCATGGCTCTTTCCAGAACAGAGGTGGGGGGAGGGAAACTGGGTGTGTTTCAGAACTGGCGTGACAGCTGTCCAAATTGACGTGACAGTGAGGGAGGCAGGAGCTGGGGGAGCAGAGGGAGCCATTAGGCAGCCACTAAGGAACCAAGGGGGTGGAATGGGGGGAAGGGAGTTTGGTGCTGGGAAGGGGCTTGGGACCTCTTCTCCCAAGTACAGCCCCTCCCTCAGCCCATGCTGATCAAGCCTCGCACCAGGCAAAGGTACGCACCCTGGCACCCTGCGGCGGGTGGGCTCGGGTCAAACAGGGCCCCTTTGGGAACTCAAGAGTGGCGTGGAGGGCTTTGGAGACTGGAATGGGGCTTTGCTCACATGGGGAGGGAGCAGGGATCGATGTGAGGGGCACCATCCATTTCTGGGGATGTGGGTGGGGCTCCTGGTTCCAGCCCTGCTCCTCTGAAGCTAACTGCAGGATTGGATAAATGCTGGGACTTCTGAGCACCGCCCCCTCCCCAGAGGCCCAGGGAGCTGGGTTCCTGCGTGCTGAGCTGCCCCGGCCACAGCACACAGCCACTCTGGGCCTGGCTCCTGCCTGAGTCCAGACAGGGTGGCCTCTATAGCCCTTCCTTCAACTGCAGACCAACTCTGCCTTCCTAAGCCCTGAGCCTCCCAAACAGGGTGGCAGGGGAGGAGAGAGGGCGGGGTGCTCAGGTGCTCAGAAGCTGCAGCCAGGAGTTTTCTTTTTTATTTATTTACTAGGTTTTTAAGATTTTTTTTTAAAGTTGCTCAAGAACACCGCTTCGTAGGAAAGCACACACACAAACACGCATACACACTTGAATATTCTAGGCAATGCTAATGTGCCTTTTAACTACTTCCTGCTCCCCAAAACAAGTTTCTGTCTCCAGAGATAATAACTTCAGCTAGCGTTGTGTTTTCATAAAAATACTTCATGCAAAAATATATACGTGTTCATGGTAAACAATTCGAGCAAGTACCAAATGTCTAAGATGAAACATTTCCTTCTCCCCAGTAATCATTATTAACAATTTGGGGGCCTTCCTCTGAACCTCCTAAAATTCATATACAGGAATAAGATACTATTTTCTCATAATAGACATTCATTTTTTTCTACACAAATGGGGTCACATTCTGCATGTGGTCCTGCTTCTCTGAGGTTTCTCCTTGCAAACCCAGAGAGGTTGCAAAGCTGGGCTGCTGGGATGTTCCCCCTCCCCAACTCCTGAGCTCGAGTCACCTGGCCCGGTCCCTGCTGCGGACCCCTCCCTGGGGTCTGCAGAGCTGGAGGAGGAGTCTGGGTGCGCACAGTGGGGTGACGGGCATCCTCGATGAGTGCTCAGAGGGCCCTGGACAGGCTGCCTGTGACCTCAGACCTGCCACTCCCGCTCTCCACAGGAGGTCGGAGTGAGAGTGGGTGGTGGAGTCAGTACAGTCCCTTCCCGCCTCCCCAAGGAGGAGCAGGGGGTCACATTTCCCTGTGCCTTTCCAGCAGATGGCCCCATCTCAGCAATGGGAGCTTGCTGGCGGTTTGCTCTGCCCCAGGAACCCCCAGCCAGGATCCCAGGCAGGGCACCCCTGTGCCTGCTCCCTGTACTCTATTTGTCCAGTTTTTCTTCTTTTTCTTTTTTTAAGCTTATTTATTTTGAGAGAGAGGGAAAGAGCACAAGCAGGGGAGCAGCAGAGAGAGAAAGAGGGAGAGAGAGAATCCCGGGGCTCCATCCCAGGACCATGAGATCATGACCCGAGCCAAAACCGAGAGTCAGACATTCAACCGACTGAGCCTCCCAGACGCCTGCCCCACTTGTCCATTCCTTCTAGAATCAGGTGTCCTGAAACAATGTCACAGACGGGGAAGCTGTGTGGCCAGAGAGACCAGCAAAGGGCCCCCACGCCTCACCACCCCCCTCCAGCCAAGGAAAAGGAGGCCTCCAGCTAGCTTGGCTGTTCCCCCACTTCTCCCTCTGCTGCTGCTACTAGTTCAAAAAATAAAATAAACATCCTCTCTGCCCAAAAAAAAAAAGGGGGGGAGGAAACGACAATAAAAAAATTTAATATTCCTGAGATGTAGGTCTTCTCAGACAGGAAGCAGCTCCAGCTAGAGCAGAGCTTGGCAGAGGTTGGGGGGGAGGAGGCTTTTCTTTCCTTATTAATACTTTCCATTTCTGTCCAGGAGGTGCCTCTTGTTAAAATACATTCCTGGAACATGATCTCCGTGTGCTTTGCTGGTAATTAAAGTTGCTGTTTGTTAGTGTTTTCTTTGCCTATTTGCTGTGTTTGTTGTAATGATCGCAAGGGGGGAGGGCGGCGGCGGAGGTTATTGACGAGATGTTACAGTGGAGACAGGGTCGTGTGCACAAGGTCGGGGGGGGGGGGGGGGGGGGGGGGCTGCCCCAGCAGCGGGGGGGCCCACAGGGTCAACCAGCCAGGGGGTCAGATCCTCCGTGGAGCCCGCCATGGGCTACAAGAACCTGGAAGAAAACACTGGCCCAACCAGGCATCAAGCATGACAATACACTAAAGACATTTGCAGACATACCTTACGCGGCTGCACCTTTTCTCAGGGAACTTCTGGAAAAGACGGTCCATCAAAACCAGCCAGAGCTCCCCACTGATAAGGACTCACGTGGACTTTTGGAGGCGTGAGGGCTCACTGCAAACTTCTTGCCTGAGCAGGAGGTAACAGGGTTCTGGATGACGATGTTAAGGAACCGTCCAGGCCCCTCAGCCGGGCCCCAGTCACTGCTTTCCCCTGTGGACAACGGAGCTGGGAGAATGGACCCAGTCATGCCAGGGTTCGGGGCGCTCCGGATCTGGCCACAGCCCTTCAGTTGTCTGCTCACCGGGCCCGGTGGTCTGGAGCACTGAGTTAGGAGAAATCCTGAGGCTGCCTGAAGGTTCATCAGGAACAGGTGCTGCGATGGGCCAGGAGTGGCTACACATGGCCAAGGGTCCTCCACGCCCAGTGCAAATGTTCTGGAAGGTCCTGTCTCCACACAGGTTCATTGCTTCTCTGATCAGACAGCAGGTCCTGCCAATAAGGCCTCGGGCTCCCTGAGACCACTGTGGGAGGCCAGACAATGATCTGGTGGCCCCAGGGGTCTGCACCTGAGCCTTTTTGCCTGGAATCCCATTCCCTGAAGTAGAGCCTGCAGCCCAGCAGGGGGAGCGGGGCCAGGAAGACATGCCTTCTAGGCTGTCCCCCACTCTCCCGACCCCTCTTCCTGGTCCCTTGGGGAGTGGCATCCAGGATTCTTTGTCAGTCCCACTGGCCACTGTCAGGTTGCGCCTCACTCCCTTAGTGCTCCTCTCGTTGAGAGCCCTTTAAGCCTCCATTTATTACCACGTAACTACTGCCATTTGAGGGGCTTTGCTCTCTTTATTTTGGACATAAACAGTTTTAGATCCTGAAAGCAAGAAAGGAGCTCATCAACCTGGGCTTCTCACTGGGGAAGGTGCAGGGCCAGGACAGAGGCTCCTGCTGACCTTGTCACGAAGAGCACAGAACTTGGACCAACAGCAAGTAGCCCTTTGGCAGCAGCCGCGGGAGCGCAGGGCCGGCCACCTCCTGGCCCTGGTGTGAGCGTGGGACGTTGTCACGGGTCCATCCAGTCCTTCTCGCCTCTCCTTCTGGCCCCCAAACTGTCCCCACCCAACCACCTTGAACCCTCATCACGGTCTGGCAAGGCAGGCAGTGCTGGGACTCACTCCCCTCTACGGTGAGAAAACAGGATGCTGAGTGGCCCGGCCAGGCTCTGCCAGGATGAGAACTGTCACTAACGGAACACTTTTCCTCCATGCACACCATCTCCCTTACGTGTGCTTGGCATGGGCTGTGTGGGCTAGGCTCCCATTTTATGGTGAGGCTCAGAGGCCTTCGGCCAAGTGTCCCAGTTCACCTGCTTCTATGTGACGAGCTGGGATTTGAAACCAGATTCTTCTGCCTTTCTGGCTTCTCAGTCTGTCCCTTCCTCAGTCCCCCAAGGGCACTCAGTGACACTGTGCTATGATGCAGTGATCACCAAAGTGATCAGAATTCATGGTCTGAACCCTGACTGGGAGCAGACGCCGTGTATTGGAGAGGGGGTAGACACGAGGTACAAGACACGGTCCTCCCCACTGGGGGTTCGCTGGGAGCAAGGGACCCCCCCAACGAAGCTGGAAATGCCTGTCCACCCTTGAACTGGGGTGACATGGGGGAGCCATGGGAAGCCACTTCAGTGATTAAAGCAGTGTGAGCCAAGGTGGAGGGGGCACCTGGGCAAAGGCCCAGAGGTGCAGACGGTGAGGGGCATTGGGAATTGGTGAAGACATTGGAGGTGGCTGTGAGGCCCGATGCTAGGGGGAAGCTGAGAAACAGCCCCTCTGGCAGTGGTCGCCCACTTCCCTCTGGGGCCTCTGAGTGGGGCTGGCTCCCCACTCCCCTTCCCAACCAGGGAGAGCACGGCTCCCCTGCAAGGAAGGCTTCTCCAGCCCCTTTCATGAGGCAGCCGGTTGGAGGGGGAAACTCAGAGTCCATCCCACTGAGTGGCCTTCCTTCTCTGCCCCATTTCCTCCCCAGAAAATGGAGACCCCCCGACACAAGGCTCTAACCTCCTTCCAAAGTGATCATAAGAGCCAAAGATGGTAGCAAAACCACTCTTGTAAAGTGAATGCTAGAAGGATGTAAGTGAAAAGGGCTGGGATGTCAGAGATGAAGGACTTCTAAGCTGTTCTCGCGTCCAGCCTTCATTTTACAGAGGAAGAAACAGGCCCGGGGAGGTCATATAATGTGACCAAGGGAGCTCCCCAGTGACCAAGATGAGCCACTGAGTTAGAACAGAGACCGAACCTTGCCGTCTCTCCTACACTATGCTGCCTGCAGACTGGCAACTCTTTTTTCACTTCCTTTACCTGTCCCTGACCCAAAATATTTCTCCTCAACCTGCTATACTGGATGGGATCACATCATTAAGGCAGTTTCTTGGAGGCGGTTAATCTGCATGCCCTTTTAGGAAGGCTTTAAATGTGTATCAGTCACTCACACCTTAGTATGAATTAGTTTTAGCTGCTTTCCCCAGAGCTAACAAAGCATGGACATTGATGGAAGGGGGATTATTTTTAAAGGGCAGAGAAAGGGACAACTGGATTCTCTGGCTTTGTTCAGGGAAGACAAGATTAAATGGACCCCAAAGGCAGCTGTTCTAGTGCAAAGAGGAGGGCTGCTTTCAAGTCCAGTTTCTCAAATTTATTATCTCTTAAGCCCCACATCCTATCTCTGCAAAACAGCAGCAGGGAACTGGCTGAATCAGAAGTCCCCTCCAGGCTGACATTCTAGTTTTCCCCACCACAAGGAGAGGGTCCCACAAAGGGTGTTGGCGGTCTTCCAGCTCCCCAGTTTCCCACCCCAACTCCACCCCAAGTCCCAGAATAGGAAGGCCAGGGCCAAGTCCTGTTGCAGCTCCCTTGAAGGCAGGAAGACGGGCTCCAGCAGGAGTCAATCATAGAGGGAAATTCCTGTGTTGTCAGCACAGCAGGAAGCAGGCTGAACCTCTCAGCCCATGACAACCTCTTCCGGGGAGCAGAACGTGACTCCCTCCATGACAAACATAGAGATCCGTTCTATTTGTGAGTCTTCCACAGCTTACAGAGCTCCATCTATCCATCATTCCTCTCTTCTTTATGTTAACAGTACTTTATTTCAGTACAGTATAATTAACATACAATGTAGTGTACAAATCTTAAGTATACTGCTCAATGAATCTCTGCAAACGGGCACATCTGTGCGGATATCAGGATAATAAATGAGTCTTACAACCGTGTAATTTACCCCTTTCAATTCTTTGTGCTAGTGTTACCATATATTTTACTTCTACATTCTTATTATTTTTGCTTTAAACAGTCAAAAGTCTTTTTTAAAAAGGGTGGGGGGGACTGATCTGTTATATTTGTCCACATGTTTATAATTCTTAGCATCTCCATTTCTTTCTGGAAGTTTTGGCTTCCATCTGGGACTCTTTCCCTTGGCCTGAAGAACTTCCTTGAATATTTCTTGTAGTGTGGGTCTCCTAGCAATGAATTCTCCAAGCTTTTATTTGCATCTACGTTCATGAAAGATATTGGCCCGTAGTTTTCTTTTCTTGTAAAGTCTTTGTCTGATTTTGGTGTTAGGGTAATGTTGGCTTCACAAAATGAGTTACGATGTGTTCCCTCTGCTCCTATCCTCTGCAAGAGATTGTAGAACATGAGTATAAATTCTTCCTTAAATGCTGGGTAGAATTCACCAGTGAACCCATCTGGGCCTGGTGCTTTCTGTTTTGGAAGGTTATTAGTTCTTCAATCAATTTCTTTAATAGATATAGGCCTATTCAGGTTGTCTATTTCTCCTGAAATAACTTGGCAGATTGTATCTTTCAAGGAATTGATCTGTTTTGTCTAGATTATCAAGTTTGTGGGCGCAGATCAGTTCATAGTATTTCTTTATTATCATTTTAATAAAGGATCTGTAGTGATGTCCCCTCCTTCATTTCTGAGATTAGTAATTTGTGTCCTCTTCCTTTTTTTCTTTGACTGGCTAAAGGTTTATCCAGTTTATTGATCTTTTCAAAGAACTCGCTCTTGTTTTCATTGATTTTCTCTTTGGATTTCCTGTTTGCAATTTGAGTCTACTCTAATTTTACTATTTCTTTTTTTCTGCTTATTTGGATTTAGTTTAGTCTTCTTTTTCTACCATCCTAAGAGGGAAGCTTAGATGATTGGTTTTAGATTTTTCTTCTGTTCTAATAAATGCATTCAATGCTATAAATTTTCATCTAACCATTGCTTCTGTCTCATCCCACAAATTTTCATTAGTTGTATTTTCACTTTCATTTAGTTCAAAATATTTTAAAATTTCTCTTGCTATTTCCTCATTAACTCGTGTATTATTTAGAAGTGTGTTGTTTGATTTCCCAGTATTTTATGATTTTCTAGCTATTTCTCTGTTATTGATGTGTTGTTTAGTTTTTTGTTTGAAAACAGATATTTTAAGATTTCTATTCTTTTTTTGAGAGAGAGAGAGAGAGAGAGAGAGAGAGAGAGAGAGAGAGAGAATCCCAAGCAGGCTCCACCCTCAGTGTGCAGAGCCCTACGTAAGGCTGGATCACATGAGCCTGGAATGATGACCTGAAAAAAATCAAGAGTCAGATGCTTGACCAACTGAGCCCCCAGGCACCCCTAGACTTATATTCTTTTAAATTTGTTTAAGTGTGTTTTCTGGTCCAGGTTTTGACCTATTTTGGTGAATATTCCATGTGAGCTTGAGAAGAATATGTATTCTGATGTTGAATGAATTAGTCTATAGACTTTCTGCCTGATGATTCTGTCCATTTCTAGAGCCATTGAACCTCTAACTGTAAAAGTGGAATCACCAGTTCCACCTTACAGTTCTATCAATTTTTGCCTAACATATTTTGATACCCTGTTGGTAGCTGCATATGCATTGGGGATTGTTATGATTTCTTGGAGAAATGGCCCTTTGTCATTATGTAATGCTCCTCTTTATTCTTGTAACTTTCCCTGCTCTGAAGGCAGCCTTGTCTGAAATATAGCTATTCCTGGTTTCTTTTGATTAGTGTTAACGTGGTGTATCTTTCTCCAACCATTCACTTTTAATCTATGTGTGTTTTTATCATTAAAGTGGCTTTCTTGCAGACACAGGGTTGTATCTTGTTTTATTATCCACTCTATCTTTCCTCTGTCAGATTGCTAGCCTGAAGGGTTTATCTCCTCGGTCTCATCAAGAGTTGAGCAAAATGGCAACTGGGTTAGTTTCAGTTCATGGAGGTTTTAATATTTCAGGCGGGAGTTCAGGCCCCGTCCCCCTCCATCAGGGCTTTGGATCTAAGCACAGTGAAATACCTTCGTGTGTGTGTGTGTGTTGTGTTTCTACCTATGTTTCTTTTTGTTTGTGTGTTTCTTTATTTATTTTAAGGGAGAGACAGAGCACAAGCAGGGGAGGGGCAGAGAGAGAGGGAGAGAGAGAGAACCCAAAGCAGGCTCCATACTCTCAGCACAGAGCCCAACATGGGGCTCAAATTCATGAACCATGAGATCACAACCTGAGCTGAAATCAAGAGTCAGCTGCTTAGCCAACTGGACCACAAAGGCACCCCTCTCTCTATGCTTCTATCTACTTATCTATCATCCATCTATCTATCCTCTCTCTCTCTCTCTCTCTCTCTCTCTCTGCTGTGCAGCGCTCACCCCAGCTGATGCAGATTCAGCCAAAGCTCCCTGGAGGAGAGCTGACAGGCCAGCTGGTAGGGGCTAGCTCTATATTTGGGGGCTCCTCGAGATTCTGATATACAAGACAAGCTCACCCAGTTGTTGAAAGTTGGAACATTTTCTCCTTTACCAGCAAAACTCCTCCACCTGTCAGGCCTGCTCCTTCACTACCCAGTTTGGGCACCACCCCCACCAGGCAGTATGAAAGCAACTGCTGATCTCTTCTCTCCTGAAAGACTTTTTTGCCCTCTCTGTAATTTAGTTCACTTGGACCGTGTGTGTGTGTGTGTGTGTGTGTGTGCGTGTCCACAGCTTTTCTATGGCTTTAAAGGAAACATTTAAAAATTTTTGTCTGCTGTGCTCTTCAGTTTGGATAATTTATTTCAATCTGCCTTTGAGTTCACTGGTCCTTGTTGCTATGGCAGGAACAATGGTGTTTCGCAACCTTCCATCTCCTACCAGAGCTGTGTCTATTATCTCCTTCCAGCCTCCCATCAGCTCTGTGAAATGGTCAGGTCAGGCGGTGGCATCATCGTCCCTGTTTCACAGCTGAGGTCACAAAGGACTAGAAGGGTCTGTGAGTGCTCAGAAGGCATAACGAAGCCTGAACTGGAACCCCAGATCCGCAGCCCGGTGCCTTTCCTCGCACGACTCTGCCATGTAGCTCCTGCTCAGGTGACCAGGCTCCCTGTCCACCCAGCTCCAGGGGGGCCAGCACCGCACAGAGCTGGACCCTGGGGTGCAGGTTTCCCTGGCCCTGTTAAGTCCCTCTGTCATCTCCTTCTCTCTCAGACTGGAGGGGAGCTCGAACAACCCCAGCAAGGCTTGGGTGCCTCCAGACTGAAGGAGCCTATAGAACACCCCACCCCCAAAGCCCTAGGCACGGGTTGCCTGTACCTTCTGTACTTTGGCCCTACTCATGCTCCAAGACACATGCACAACTTGTCTTCTGGTTCCATCCAGACTCCAAGAAGCCCTGCATTTTCATCCCCAGCCAGTTGAATGAAAGCCTCTCAGCCCAGTTTCCCAAGGCCAGTAGCTCAGCTAACTGCTAATATCACAAAGGTATCAGTGTGGGACAGGGAACACGCTCTGGGGACTGGGTCCTCCTCCGCTATACCTTTCCTTCCAAGAAATGCTAACAGCCCACAGAAAATGGCTCTGTTTGCGATGTGTACAATTTTGACCTTAAGTGTCTTATTTAGTGCCTGCTGCATGCCAGACTTTGGGCAGTCATGCGATAATCCTTCATCTTAATAGGCAATCTGCCTAAACCCTGCCAACATCTGAAATGCCTGCAAACATTCTTTCTCCCAGTCCCAGTCCCCTGGCCATGCTACCTTCAAGGGCCATTCATCCTCTGAGCACTTGAGGGTCTGCTTTTCTGGATGCACAGTCGCTTTCCCAAAATTATTATTGTCATACTTCAGCCCCGCCCTCCCAAATCCCACCTCCCCCTCACAAATGTAGAAGTAAAAGGTACCTCAAGATCCTCCCTGATTCGCCGGGTGCTGGTGACTGACAACCTCGAAATCCAATGAACAATCTCATCTCCCAAGACCAGGTCATCACCCCCTCCAACCCCTTCCCTGGAGCATGCTGGGATAGATCCTTTGGGCAAGCCTGTTGTGTTCACAGTGGATCCGAATATCAGACACCTAAGCCTGCCATGTCTCTAAGGAACTCACGTCGTGGGCAGAAGACATCAGCAGGAGGAGTTCAGTAGGTGCTTTGGAGTAGAGAGGCCTGGATTTAAAACCTGGTCGCCCACTTACTGACTGAGCTTGGCCATTTGCCTTCCACCTATCTGGCCTCCAGAGAGGACAGGCCAGGGCACGGTAGCAGATGTACCAGTAACGAAGAGAGTGCTCCCTTCCAAATCCCATGTGCTCTGCTGACCTCCGTCAGGTGTGGGCTGGTCCAAGCACTGCTCTCAGTGGTGGGAAAACCTTCCTACTGCTCCATTGGAACAGGCTCCCCCCAAAATAACACAGGTTTGAGGTTCACAACCAATGCTCAAGGCCACCAAAGGACTCTTTAGAGTCTGTAGGAGAAAGCTTTGAACTCACACAATCTTGTTCAAATACCAGCTCTGCCACTTATCAGCCCTGTGACCATGGGCAAATTCTTTAGCCTCTGTGTGTCCGGTTTCCTCACCTGAAAAGAGAAGGATGATGACACTTGAGAGGAGACGGCTTGTGTACGATGTACACCTAATGCACAAACAGGTGTTCAGTAATGTCCATTGCCCACCTCCCTGCTTTCTCTCCCCTCCCCAGGTCCAAGGAACTACAAAAATCTGAAGACATGGCCAAATGGCCCAGCACTCACTGTCTTGACCATATGACTTTGAAAAATCAGGGAGACATGAAGGGTGCCAACAGATAAGCGATGGGGAAATTTTGTGCCCATTGTCAAAGAAGAGATTGAAAAACCTGCATACAGATAAGCTTGAATTTTATCTCCAGCAAGATTCTCAAATTATTCAATGGCTTTATTCACAAGAACTGGGAAATGGTGTCTGCAGGCTCTTCTGGAAGGAGGCAACAGTCACCAATACACAGGGCCCCTCAGCTGGCCATGCCAACCCAAACCCCTTCCCCTCTTTGGTATCCAACTGGCATTAGGAGGAAGATGTTAGAAGCATAGCATTTCTTGATTTGACAAACTGTCTCACGATCCCCTGGTGGTGATGTACACAGTTTAGGGCTCCGTGGTGCATTTACAGATGATGGATGAAACAGCTAAGTATTCACAGAGTGGGCCCCTGAGACTCAGCCATAGGGCTCCATCCTGCCCCAAAAGCTTGACAGTGAGTTGGATGGGCCACAATATACCTATTAACCAACCCCAAGGATCACACTGGCTAGAAAGGATGAGGAGATTGTTGAATGAGGGTCTGGATTCAGAATTAACCCAATACTGTGTAGCAGTGGTGTACTCTCAGACCCTGCTGGTGGGAGTGAAGAGAAGACAGGCACTTTGGAGGGGGGGGGTGGAAATCTGTCAGTTTCTTATAAAATTAAATATACATCTACATATGAGCCAGCGATTTCAATATTAAATATTTACCCAAGTGAAAGAAACATATGTCCACACAAAGGCTCATACACAAATGTTCTTAGCAGGTTTATTCATTATAGCCAATGATTAGAAATGGCCTATCTGTCCAACAATAGGAAGACAGAAAAACACAGTGTGTATAGTCACACAATGGAACACTACTCTGCAACAAAAAGGAACAAGCTACAGAAAGACGCAGCAATGTCAGTGAATTTCAACAACACGTTGCTGATAAAAAAGTATGACACTGTAAGTTTCCACTTATCTGAGTTTCTAGAAGAGGCAAAACCCATCAAAACAGAGCTTGCCTCTAGAGGGCTGAGACGGACATTACCAGGGAAAGACTTGAAAGAGCTCTCTGGAGTGATGGAATGTTCCCTATCCTGATAGCAATTTGGGCTGCACAGAAGTTCGCACTGGTCAAAACCTGTGACTTGTACATTTTGTTGTATATACCAAAAAAAGTAAGTGAATATTGATCTGTAGTCAATGTATGCATGCTGAAATACTGGGGGAGTAGCAGAAGGAGAGTGCTGATGTCTACAACTTATTTTGGAAGTTATCAAAAGAAAAGATAACTTGGGCAGATAGATATGTGGTAAAGAAATGATACTAAAATGTAAATTACAGAATCTAGGTGGCGAGTGTACAGGTGTTTACTATACAATTCTTTCAACACTTTTGCATGTTTGAAAATTTCATAATAATATGTTCGAAAAATTAACCCAACAGGATAGGGAGATGGCTGAGAATCAGTAGGGTGAAGCTGAATGCCAATGAAGGACAATGGTCTCTTCAGGTATAGGTGCTTCTTTGCTTGAGCAGGGAATGAGGAAGTCTTGGTTCACTAGCTGTTCATGTTCGTGTTCATGTTCACGTTCAGTTCTAAGTTTATTATGAGCACATGTGCTGCTCCTGTAAAAGATGCTGAATTAATAGATGGTTCCATAATCCCTGTCCACGGAGAGTATCCATACTGCTCACATCCCCTTGACACTGGAGATCCTGTTGGGAGAGACATTAGCAAATGACTATCAGTCAGCATATGCTGCATTTTACTGCAGTAACAAAAGATCCCCAAATCACAAACACTTCTCTCCCATGTTCCACATTTGTGGTGGTTCTGATCCATGTCATCTTAGCTCTGGAACCCACGCTGACAAAGTAGCCTTTATCTGGAAAATCTGTAAGGCTATCTCTTACAGCTTTGGCTGGAAGGGACATGTGACACTTCTGTTCATATATCATTGGCCTAAATAAGTAACAAGGTTCCACCTCAGTTCAGCTGGATGTGGATGCTCTCTCCTGTGGGGAGAGGAACAGTAGACCATGGCCAACAGTGATTTGCTGCATTCTGAGGATTCCATCAGGATGATACAAGGTCTGGGAAAGGTGAAAGGACTACAATAGAAGAGGTTGAGGGATGACATGATGGTTTTCATTAGACATTTGGAAGGACACAGGACAACACTTGCTCTGCACAGTTTCAGATGGTAGCCTAAGGACATTTCCAGTGGCTGGGAGTGCCTGGCTTTGGCTCACCACAGGAAGCCCTTTTTTCCCCCAAAGTTTATCCATTTCTTTTGAGAAAGAGAACGCATGCATGTGAGCAGGGGAGGGGCAGAGAGACAGGAGGAGAAAGAGAGAGAATCCCAAGCAGGCTCCATGCTGACAGTGCTGACGCAGGGCTCCAACCCATGTACTGTGAGATCATGACCCAAGCTGAAACCAAGAGTTCAGCATTCAACCAACTGAGCCCCCCAGGTGCCCCAGGAAGCACTTTCTAACAAAGACCGCCCAGCAGTTGGGAGCAAGGAGGGCACAAATTACCCAGGCACCTCCGTGGGCCCACCATGGTGCCTGTTGGACCTTTTTTTCCAAATGCAAGTCACCGAGAATAGAACCCATGAACACAAATGGAGTTGGTTATTGGGTGTTTATTTTAGTTTGGCCAGAAGACCCCTCCTGAGTGTTGTAATTCCTCGGAAGAGCCCCACTGAGTAGAAGCTCAGGGTTTATATAGGCCAGAGTAACCAATCCCAATCTTACAGCATTTGGTGGTAGCTAATTATATTGTAAATACCACGGGGCAGTGACCAGATGACTTTCACCTCTTGACTTTGCCTTTGCCAGGTGGAGTTGTTAACAGAATCTTAAGAAACAGGTTTATCGAGTTACATTCCTAGGGTTACCAGAATGCAACGGGGTGAGTGAAAACACTCGTTGGTATTTTAGGATCTAACAGTGCCCAGCACTTGAAGATGTTGTATTCCATCCTCCCCATCCACCTGAAAATACTCAGCCCAGCTGCCCACAAAGCAGTGAGCTCCTCGTCCTCAGGACGTAATCAGAGCCCAGATGGCCATGGGACAGTGCTGTGGATGCAAACCCTGCATTGGAAAGGTGAGGTCAGACAGGGGCGTGCCCACCCCCCACCAGAGCACCCTTGGGAGGGGGTACTCGGGAGGGCCCCTGTGCTCTCTCTTGCCATCACCTGCCCCTCACAGAGCTGCCAGCTGGGCTGTCTCATAACCAGGGTTCCAAAAAGGCACGCTTTCTGGAAGGAGACCTCGAGGGGAGAAACCTCCAGTCTTGGGCAGCTGCCCAGGGCTCTGAGACCTGGAATGTTGGTCAGGACTATTATTGAGCACCTATGACCTTGGCAAGGGGTCTAGCTGCAGGGGAGCGGGCACTGACCTAGGGCACTTGCGAGTAACAAGCAGATGGGCCTGGCCTACGTCTCCAGGTCTCTGAGAGCCACACGGAAAGAGCGCTGGCCAGCTGGCCTGTGTGGCTCCCACAACATAGTCAGGGCTACACCACTGAACAGCCAGTTCCGGGGAGCCTCACAGTGGGCCCGCTGTGTGTAGAGAGACCGGCTGCTTTCTCGCTGTTGATTCACTTCTCAAAAGCATCAGGCCCACCATGCCATTGTGATAACCCTCCGCAGGAGGATAGTACTTTCCAGATGAAGCCTCCCCAGGCTCCAGCCCTGTGTCCTGGCCAGGGCCCGGATCCAGTCCCGGGCTCACACATGCCCAAGGCCAGGTGCTAGTTCAGGAGGGCGGGCAAAAAGAGGACCCGACCTGCAGCCCAGACGCCGGTCTACCCCTGGGAGCACTCCGCGTGCCCCGCTGAGGTCACTGAACCACTGAAGTCACTGAACCAGGCCGCAAGGCCACCCCTTCACTCCACCTCCCACTCGGCAGCACCTGACTATTCCAAAGTTCCTCCACTTCCAGGAGTGAACCTGATCTCACAGCTTCGCTAGAGCGGAGGGAAACAGCTTGCCCAAGGTCATGCAACTGGTAAGGGACAGGCAAGGTGGGAACCCATGTCTCCTGCCTCTCAGAGCCTGGTGTACCACGGCTTCCCTCCTTCCCACCCCACCGGGCTCACCAGCTCCTGGGCTGTCCCTAGCGAGTAGGAAGCCCGCCCCTCCCGCCTCTTTCCCCAGCCCTGGAAGGGCCTCCCGATCCTGGAGTCCATCGATCGATGCACAGTGAACTTCTGCCTTAGGGGTCCCTCCCTCTAGCCTAGTGCAGAACCATTGGCCTCCGGGGTGGTGGATGCCAGAGACTCCGAGTACAGGCCTGACACAGGGCTGGCCAGCCACAGGCCAGGGGCCGCAGAGCTGCTCACGTACGCACATTTCTGAGCATCCAAAGCCCTTGGCTCACTGCCAGGGCCCAAGACTCCCACCCCTCCACTGGGGACAGCCGCCTTTTGCACTCAGCCAGAGGTGGCCCAAGAATTCCGGCCGGCTCAGCCTCCCACTCCGACCTCAGCAGAGAGGCATGCGGAAGGCCATGTCTTCCTCGCCCTCCTGCCCCTGCCCTGTCCCAGGGCTGCACGATCGAATGCTGACCCTCAGGGCTGCTGCCCTGCCTGGGTCTCCACACACAAGATCCCCCCTCAACTGCTTCATACCCCCTGGGGCGGCTCACCCTCTCCCTCCAGCCACAGTGCCCTTCCCCACTCTTGCCTCTTCTTCCCAAGCACGTGAGCCAGGGCACAGGCCTCTGCTCAGGCCCTGTGAGGTGCCCCGTGCAGACTTATTTTGGTGTCCTTCCTCTCCTCTGCTCCCTCTGCCCTCCCATGGATGTCCTTCAATACCCAGGCATCCTTAGAACTATCCAGTATGATTCGTAGGTGCCTGTGTTCTCAGTTCACAGAAGTAGTTTCATGGTATAGCTTCTGCCCATCCCACGGATTTTTATGCAGCATCATATTTTTAGGATCTCCCGGTGATGGCATGTCCCCTTGTTCATGGCTCCTGATGGCTGTGTGGCTCACACCTATCTGTCCTCCTGACAGTGGACCACTGACCGAATCCTACACTACTCTGCCATAAACAACACTGCAAGAACCATCCTCATGAAGGCTCCTATGGACCCAAGTGGGAGCTGCCTGTGAGAAGCAGCCAACGGTGGGGTGGCCACCACAGAGATAGGCATACTTCATACCCTAGGGGCTGTCGGATTGTTCCCGAGCCACCGGACTGTCCCCCCTCCACCAGCTGGCATGATGAGAGGAGAGAGGACGTGCTCATTTGGAAACATCTTTGCTTCCTGGCAAGGCAGGAGCTGATGGCTAAAAGAAGGCAGGGTGTAGGAGACAGGGGAGGTTGTGCTGGTGTCTCCAAAGAGAAGGTGAGGAATGAGAAAGGAGGAAGGAAGGAGCCACTGGGGAAGGCGGGGTGAGAAGCCCCAGGGGCTGATTTGGAACTGTCCAAAACGTCATCTGACAGCTATTTGCTCTGCAGGATGTGGTGAGACCCCTTCCTCAGAATGACCAGCTGCTCACAGGCATCCGCTCTTCCCACAATGTTTCATGTGAGGGGCTTCTGTGGTATGGACCAGATGCCAGTGTGGGAGCAACAATGGGAAGACTAGAGCTCTGCCCTGGTAGTAACAGACCTCCTTCTAGAGAGCTTCAGGCCCCCACACCGGACCAGGAGGTTTGCAGTTCTTGGCCATCTTGTCTAGATGGAGGGGGAAGGTATTCCTGATACCCGGATGGTGCCACCTGGCAGGTGTGGACATTGTTGAGGACGTCACTTCCCATATCACAGAGTGCACCCCTGAGGACCCTGGGAAGAAACAGCCCTCTGCCTCGGTGACCTGTGCTGTGTCTGAGCCTGGCTGTGGGCGGAGCTAATGAACTGTCTACATTGGGTCTCTCATCGGGTTTCCTGCCACTGCACCAAGGCCCTCTGTTGAGTGTGCAGGATGTCACAGGGGGCGTCTGGGTAGCCACCTCTCCCTGGGTTCTCGGGTGGTCTTTTCACTTTCCTAATGGTGTCCTTTGATGCACAGATTTTTTTATTTCAAAGAAGTCCAGTTTATCCATTTTTTTCCTTTGGTTATTTGTACTCTCCGTGTCATATCTAAGAAACCACTGGCCAATCCCATCTCATGAGATGATGTCTGTTTTCTTGCAAGAGTTTTGTCGTTTGGCTCTTACATTTAAGTCGTTGACCTATTTTGAATTAATTTGTGTATATGCTGTGACACAGGGATCAAAATTCTTTCTTTGCATGTGGCTATCCAGTGTCCCAACACCATTTGTTGAAAAAACTATTCTTGCCCCCACTGGGTTATTTTGGTGCTATTGTTAAAAATCAGTTGGATGTAGGGCTCAGTGGGTTGAGCGTCCAACTCTTGGTTTTGGTTCAGGTCATGATCTCACAGTTTGTGTGGGATTGAGCCCTGCATCAGGCTCTGCACTGACAGTGTGGCGTCTGCTTGGGATTCTCTCTCTCTCTCTCTCTCTCTCTCTCTCTCTCTCTCTCTCTCACACACACACACAAACACACACACATACACACACACAAGCGCATGCACACGTGTGATAGAGTGAAAAAATCAATTGGATGTAAATGCAAGGGTTTATTTCTAGATTCTCAGTTCTATTTTATTGATGGGAATGTGGCCTTGTTAAAGTAACTTTGTAGTAAGTTTTGAAATCAGAAATTCTCTAACTTTGTTCTTTTCCAATATTCTGTTGGCCATTCTGGGTTGTTTACATTTCCAGTTAAATAGCAGGATCCACTTCTCAATGCCTTGGAGAAGCCAGCTGGAATTTTGATAGAATTACATTGAGTCTATAGTTCAATTTGGAGAATATTGCCATATTAGCCATATTGAATCTTCTGATCTATGGATGTTTCTTTTCATTTCTTTAGATCTGCTTTGCTTTCCCTCAACAGTCTTCTATGGTTTCCAGAGTATGTTTTTCACTTCTTTTGTTATATTTGTTCCTAAGTATTTTGTTCTTAGATACTATTACAAATGGAATTGTTCTCTTAATTTCATTGTCAGATTGTTAATTGCAACTATATAAATATCCAAGGAGAGACCAATATCTTCTTTCTCTCTTGTGGTTTGGTCTCCGTCCTCTCTGAGCCATGGCCCTGAGCCACCATAAATTCCAGCAGCATCACCCAGTGACACCAGGGTCTGGCACTGGCCTATGTCCCCACCAGACCATGGCTCCTCAAGGACCTCATTCCGGCACAGGGCCCAGTATCAGGGCATGTTCACCCCAGGGAGTGAATGACTAAGTGAATAAATGAGTGAATGAGTGAACAGATGGACAAATTGACCCATGCTGGGTGCTGGATTCTGCATGTTACAGGGCAGCTGGCCCCAGAGCACTGGCCTGAGGTCCTCCAGGTGAGTCCTGGACTTGTCTTGTACCTTCCCTGGAGGTACTTCCACCCCATGCCCTCCTCCCACACCCCAGGAAATGCAGCCAGGAGGGCGGCTTCCTAGCACTTCCCTGCAGGCTGTGAGGGGAAGGTTCCTTGGAGGCAGAGCTAAGTGAGGGGAGAGGGAAGTGGGCCAGCACTGGGGAGCGGAAGCCCTCCCCCAAGGGCCACGCAGGCTTCAGGCTGCCAGACAGTTGAAACAACCCAAATGTTTATCAACTGATGGGTCAATAAACAAATTGTGATATATTTATATAACCAAGTATCGTTTGGCCATAAACAGAAATGAAGTACTGATATATCCTACGGCACGGGGAACCTTGAAAGCACTACACTAAGTGAAAGGTGCCAGTCACAAAGGCCAATGATTCCATTGACATGAAATACCTAGGATAGGAAAATCCATAGAGACAGAAAAGCCACCACTGGTTGCCAGGTACCAGGGGCAGGAAGTGGAGCCGAAGGTTGGGAGATGATGGATAAAGGGTACAGGATTTCTTTGGGGAGTGATGAAAGTGTTCTAATATTGATTGTGGTGGTGGTTGCATAACTCATAAATGTCCTGGAAGCCACTGAAATGTGTACTTTACATGGGTGAATTATATGGTATATTATAAAGTCTATCTCAATATAGAGATAGAATTGTGTATGAACTGTATCTCAGTAAAGATTTTTTAAAAATCTCCTTGGAGGGGCACTCACAGTAGCTCAGTCCCCTTTTCCAGGGAAGGAAGGGGCAGATGGTTCTGGGTCTAGTTCCCAACAGCACCACAGACCTGCTGGTCCCCTTCACCAGGCCACCTCCCCTCTCTGAGCCTGTCTCCTCATCTCCAGGATGGAGGGACCAGGTCTCGTCTGAACGCCTTTCCACCCCTGATGTGTAATGACTCAAAACATGGGAGCCCTTTGAGCCAGCAGCCCCAGTTCTGGAAATCTCACCTGGAGAGCCGTCCTTGGGCAGGAGAAAGCACTATTTGCTCAAAAATGTTCCGTGCAGCATTCTCTGTAGTGCTGAAAAACCAGAAGCCACCTAAGTTGCAACAACAATAGAACAGTTACATAAACAGCAGTTGTGCCATTTAAAACGGGGCCTAAAAATCCCAACAAACATGGGAAACACTGCTGCTGTGACATTTGGCGCAAAGCGGGGACAGGGCTGAGCGAGGACAGGGGGCCAGGGCCACATAAACATTCCCAGAGTGCAACAGGGACAGGCTGGAGCTGGAGCATCAGGAAGAAGCTGTGAGACAGAGCATGCCCGCCACTTCTACTGAGCAGCCCACCAATGTCACCACGACGGTGTCTGTGTGCCCTACAAGGTGGAAATCAGCGTCTCAGTGTGTGGTTACACAGGTAACCTGTAGGCTGCCGTTGCCTCATGTAACAGGTGGACTCATGGGGCAGAAAGCCAGGAGGCTAGTGGCCACTCCCCAGACTGCCTCCAAGTCAGGGTCCCTGATGGGCAGGGCCCCCCAGGGGGCAGCTGCTGGGAACCATGGGGAGGTCCGAGGAGCATCCTTGCTCAGCTGGATTAGCCCCCCAGGAGAAACTGGGGCTACCTCGGGGAGAATCGTTGTCACATACCAAATTGGAAATGTCTCCTGGACAAAGACTTTGGTGGCTCATTCCACACCTTGCCCCTCTGCTCTGGCACTGTCTGGGTCCAAAGCATCACCGGAGGAGTGAGGAGGAAATCTGGGAGGGAGGTGTCACCTCATGGACCAGCCCACGCCCCGCTGCCCGAGGCAGGGGCTCCCCCTCCCAGACTTCTCTGAAAGCTGGTGCAGTGGCAGCAGGGGTGGGGTGGGCCTCTGCCTCTGGCCACACCAGGTCTAGCCCAGGGAACTCAGCACAGCTCTCCTCCTATTCTTCCACGGGCCCAGGTCACCGCCAAACCAGAGCCCTGGGGCCAGATGGGTCCAGGCTTTCCTCACCTCAATGACTTCCTGCCCCCTCCTCCCCTGTCCCATGCCTCCTGTAGATGGCTGCCTGCAAGCCTTCGGGGCCCTTACCCCCATCATCCATGCCACAGGGACAAAGGAGGCTGGCCACCCAGCCTTACCTGAGCCAAAGGGAAACACACACCCCTGGCCTCCTGCACCTGGAGGGAAGGAAAGAGGAAGGAGATGAGGAAGTGACGGAAGATCCAGCAGCTGGCATCTGTCCAGGCTCTGGTTAAACTTAGCTGTCCTCAAGCATCTCTGGCCAGTGGCTCTCGGGGTCTGGGGCATGGCTGTGTGGAGGGAGAGGGCACGGCTCTGGTCCAGGGCACAGCTCTCGCCTGAGTTCCGGTTGGGCTCAGCTGCCTGGGCATCTGCGGTCTTCAGGTCTCAGAGACAGAGAGCCAAGGCAAACAGAGAAACTTCCGGGGATAGGGCTCCCAGGAGCGGGGCTGAGGCAGAGACAGGGGGTGCTCTGGGTCAAGGAACCGACCCCCAAGAGTCTTGAATGGGCTTTTCTGTTTTCTGAAGCAGTTTGCCACACAGCGCCTTGCTCACCCTCCAGCCTGAGAGACAAGCAGGACAAGCCTCATCTTACAAACAAAAAAGGCATTTGTGGGCCTGCTTTGTGCCAGGCTCTGCACGGGCTGCTGATGTGCCCAGTCTGCAGAGAGACAGACAGACAGACAACCAAGAATGGTGCAGTGGGGAAGGAGGCCAGCAGAACGTGTCCTCGGGAAGGCTGCCAAGCCCAGGCACAGGAGCCGTCACTCTGGGGGCTCAGAAAGGCCTCCCAGAGCAGCGAGGCCCAGAGTGGAGACAAGTGGGGGAGAAAACGCCAACAGAAATGGCATGTGCAAAGGCTTGGTGATGATGTCAAATATCTTCAATTACCGAGACCTTACTAAGTGCCCGCCGTTGCCTCGCTGCCTAATTCTGCAGGGTAGGTATTACTGTGTCATTTCACAGATGAGAAAACTGAATGTTATGCTAACAACTTGCCCACAGTTACTCCTAAGAATTTTACGGTGAACTGCCATAACAAAGAACCCCCAAATCTCTGTGGCGTGACACAACTGATTTCTTGCTCCCATCACAGTCCTGTGTGAGTCAGGGACCCCTCCTTCAAGCCATGACTCAGGAACCCATCCTCTGGTACCACCACCTTTAGCCCATTGGCCTTCTGAGTTGAGGATTGCACCGGGGAGTCTTTTAGGGGCCAAGTGGGAGTGACACGCATCTCTTCCACCTCCTTCCCACCGGCCTAATCGGTCCCTGGGTAAAGGGGGCTGGGGAATGTGGTCTATTGGGTGCTCGGGAAGAAGAAGAACCCAAGGACATAGGGACACTGAACGACTGATCCCTGAGCAATTGACCCTGAACCTGTGTCCTTAACCATAGTCTACTGCTCACACACTCTGGAAGAACACCTTAGCTACAAGGCAAGCAAAGAACTGGCAAGGCTCAAGTGCAACGGTGGGGAAGAAATAGCCCCCGGAGGGCTGCAGGCCAAATGTAAAGGTCTATAGCACCAGCCAAGGTGTCTGGACTTTATCCTCAGGCAGTGAGGAGCCACTGACAGGCTTTAGGCAGGGAGTGCCCACGGGTAAGTCTGAGTTCTAAAGAGATAAGGCTGCCTGGTGGGGGATGGGGGGAGGTGAGGAATCCAGTGCAGGGGGTCATGTGAACGGCCCCGGGATCCCTGGCGACCCAGAGTTGAGTCCCTCGACCCCCGCTTTGGTGTCCACCCTCCTTTATCCCAGCGCATCCTGGAAACCTCGGCCACAGGAGCTCTGCAGGAGCCGGAAGCAGGACACCGCAGCCCCACCCCAAAGGATAGCTAAGGGAAGGCAGCCCTTGCTCTGAGAGGGCGGACATGTGGCTATAATTCTATTGTGAGTGTCTGGGAGCTGGCGAGGCCAGAGGGACCGATAACCACGTTTTGCTCATTGCAGGCGCCTGGACATCACTCAGGCCTGGGGAGGAGCCATTTAACCTAGATTGAGTGTGCCCTGCAGGGAAACTGTCTCCCAGCAGCCTCCTTAGGACAGGGCCTTGCAGTGAGACACGCAGGGGTGGGCACGGTGGGGCCCCTGGGTAGCCCGGGGGTGTCCCTCTCCGGGAGAAGCTTGGTGGGGCAGGTAAATCATCAGACCCTGGATCTTGGCTCTTCATGGCCTGACGAGGACAGGTGTTTCCTGGTGTCCAGGTACATGCCGGCCCCTGTAAACCTCTTCAGACCCCTTCCTGTCCCTACACAGCCTGTGACAAAACCTCTCCTTTCTTTGTCCCCTCTAGGCCCTCTCCTCCCCACAGCCCCCACCCCAGGCTGCTCACAGAGAGGTGGAAGGGCCCCCTGCCCCTGACCACAGTTGCTGGCTTTCCCCCTCCCTCGTCCTCACCCCTCACCACAGCCTCCCAGCTGACCACATGGCAGCCATAACCACCATCCCCGTTCCCCTCAGTGCTGGCCACGGGCAGGCCTGTTCTCCGGCTGCACTTGCATTCCTTCTCCTCACCATAAATAAACTTGTGAGCACTGTCCTTCCCAGATCCACAGACGACAGACTGCTGCCCAGAGAGGGCAGGGAGCTTGCCAGAGGTCACACAGCAACAGGGGCTAGAGCCAGAAGTGCTACCTCTTCCCCTCCTGGCCCTGTCCCACCCCATCCTCAGCCTGCTGTCCTCTCCCTCTGCTCTCCTACTCCAGCCAAGGATGTTGTTACCTCCACCCCCACCTGCCTCCCTGGTGGCCAGGAACGCCGGAAAACCAGATGTCTGCCTTCCAGAAGCAGCCAGAGAGGATCTCAGATGGGAAGCAGGGGAAGCCAGCAGTAAGAGGCTTACCTATAGGTGGGCTCTAAGTGCCTTCTGTCCCTGGAAGGGTGACAGGGGAGCTAGGTGGGACTTAAGAAGACATGAAAGAAGTATGAAAAGGACAAAGGGAATCCCAGTGGTGTCTTACCTGCTCTACTCACCTCAGCTGCTTGGTATAAGGAGGTCTCGTCAGCAAGCCTGAGCCTAAATGAAAAGTCCTCATATTCAAATTCCTTCCCAGACAACTACAGTTGCCTGACGTTATGGCTTTACCACCGCCTCCATATCTGAGCCTTGTCCCTCCTCGTCTCTCTGACTTTAGCTGGCGCATCAGAGGAACAGGACCAGGGAAATTCTCTGGAAGATGAAACCCCATAGCATTAGCCTTGCAGGACAGGCAGCCTTTGGAATCAGAGACCTGGGTGTCATTCTGGCCCCCTTATTTAGATGCTGTGTGCCCCTGGGCAAGTCACTTTGCCTCTCTGAACTATAGCTTCCTGTAATGTAAATGCGCCAACATAGCCTAACTTGCACGGTTATGCAGATCCCATGCCTCCAGTGTGGAGCCCACCAGGGCTCATGGGCCTCAAGAGCTAACTCTTTCACCCCCCACTCTGATTGTCCAGGGTCCTGGCAACCTCCAGGCACAGTCTGTCCACTTTGCTGTGGTTTCCAAGTCAACTTTTGGAAAGCTGAACTCATTGTTGATTTCCACACCAGGTCCCCCACTTAAGTTCCACATTTCTGACCCGAGAATGATGATCATCCTAAACACTGAGGCCAAAAGCTACGAAATCATCCTTGACTTTGCCTTTTGGCTTAAATCCTTCCACCCAATGGTCACCAAGCTGGGATAAGTGTCCCTCACCCAAATTTGCCTTCACCCCAGTCCTCCATACTCCTACCAAGGTCGAGACCAGAGCCTGTCCACAGCAAGGGCCCTTTGTATGAGCTATGGGGTGGGTGGGGAGGTGGCGGTGGGGCCTTGCCCTCAGGGAGCTTATCATGAATGCAGGAGCCTGGCTTGTCCAACCTTCCCCATGACAGAGGAGAGCCACCAACAGCACTGTCAACAAAGACAGACTGGGAGGGCTACAGGTAGCACTTGGATGAGATATTAAAAGATAAGGATCACTGGAATCAGGGCAGAGGTGAGGAAGGGCATTCCAGGCTAAGGGACAGCAAACCGTCCGATATTTTAAGTGCCTGTTGTGTGCAGGCACCTTATGTTCAGTAACTAGGACAGACGACTCTACTCTCAGGGAGTTTACAAATTCAAACACAATAAGTACTATGAGGAGAATAAAACAACGCATGTGGCAAAGAGTGACAAAGGGAAGCCTCTCTAAAGAAACATTTCCAGAAGATTTTATGGATAAAAAGGAGGCATATGACACTGAAGGGAAGAACATTCTAGCCAAAGGGAAGAGCAAGTGCAAAGAACACAAACCTGTCTTCTTTAGGGAACAAAACTACTTTGCATAGGGGCCTCTCGGACCTACGAACCATGGGATAATGACTTGAGCTGAAGTCCAGAGCTGTATGCTTAACTGACTGAACCACCCAGAGGCCCCTATGCAAAGTAGTTTTGTTCCCTGAAGAAGACAGGTTTGTGTTCTTTGCACTTGCTGTTCCCTTTGGCTAGAATATTCTTCCCTTCAGTGTTATATGCCTCCTTTTTGTCAGTAAAATCTTCTGTCTAGTTTCCATAATATATAAAAACTATTACAAATCAATAATAAAAAGATAAATAATCCAACTAAAAAATAGGCAAAAGATCGGAATAGATATTTCTCCAAAAAAGACATATAAGTAACCAACAAGTACATGTAAAGATGTTCAGAGACATGCAAATCAACACCACAATGAGATCCCACTCCACACCCACTAGAGTGGTCAGAAGTTTTAAAACCAACAGTAAATGTCTGGTTGAGGACATGGAGGCATTGGGACCCTCCTGTACAGCGGGTAGGCATGTAGCATGGGGCAGCTGCTTTAGAGAACCATCTGGCTGTCCCTCAGAAACATAAACAGAGAATTACCATATGAGCCAGCAATTTGACTCCTAGGTATATACCCAGAAGAATTGAAAACAGGTACACAAGTCTTCATAAGAGTACTATTCACAACAGTCTGAAGGTAGATAAACCCTAAATGTCCATTGCCTGCTGACTGGATTAAAAATGTGGTATACTCATCATCAGGCAATTACCCTAAATCAAAACCACAATGAGATACCACCTCACACCTGTCAGAATGGCTAAAATTAACAACACAAGAAACAATAGAAGTTGGCGAGGTTGTGGAGAAAGGGGAACCCTCTTGCACTGCTGGTGGGAATGTAAACTGGTGCAGCTGCTCTGGAAAACAGTATGGAGGCTCCTCACGAAACTAAAAATAGAACTACCCTATGATCCGACAATTATATTATTAGGTATTTAGCCAAAAGATACAAAAGTACAGATTTAAGGGGTACATGCACTCCAATGTTTATAGCAACATTATCAACAATAATCAAACTATGGGGAGAGCCCAAATGTCCATCAACTGATGACTGAATAAAGATGTGGTGTGTGTATATAATAGAGTATTACTCAGCCATCAAAAAGAATGAAATCTTTCCATTTGCAATGACGTGGATGGAGCTAGAATGCATTATGCTAAGTGAATTAAGTCAATCAGAGAAAGACAAACACCATATGACTTCACTCATATGTGGAATGTAAGAAACAAAGCAGATGAACATTTGGGAAGGAAAGGGGAAAGAGAAGAGAGGGAAACAAACCCCAAGAGATCCTTAATGACAGAGGACAAACTGTGGGTTGATGAGGGGAAGTGGGAGGAAGCTGGGCTAGCTGGGTGACGGGTACTAAGGAGGGCATGTGTGATGAGCACTGGGTGTTGTATGGAAGTGAGGAATCGCTGAATTCGACTCCTGAAACCAATATTGCACTGTGTGGTAACTAAAATTTAAATTAAAAAAAAGGGGAGAAATGTAATATATCCATTCAATGGGATAACAATTGCCATAAGGAATGGAGTTCTGATATCTGCTACAGTGTGGAGGAACCTGGAAAAAACATGTAAGTGAAAGATACCGGACGTGAAGGGCCACCTATTTTACGATTCCATACATAAGAAATATCCAGAATAGGTGAGTCCTTGGAGACAGAAAGTAGATTCATGTTTTCCAGAGGTGGCAGGAGGCGAGAATGGGGAATACCTGTTTCGTGGGAGTAAGTTTTCCTTTTAGAGAGACAAAAATGTTTTAGAACAAGATAGAGGAGATGGTCACACACTGCAAATGTATTAAATGCCACTAAATCATACACTGTCAAATGGTTAATTTTATGTGACGTGAACTTGATCCCAATAAAAAATACATTTTCTGACAAAATCCTTATAGTCAGAGTACATAAAGAACCCTTATAAGTCAATAAAAGACAAAAAAAAAAAACCCCACAATTTCTTAAATGAGCAAAAGACTTGAACACATTCTTTACAAAAGAAGATACCCACACGGCCAACAAGCATCTGAAAAGATGCTCAACATCATTAGTCAACAGGAAAATGCAAATTAAAACCACAAGGAGATACTACTACCTTCTCAACAGACTGGCCAAACGCGCTGGCGAGGACACGGGCGGCAGGGATCTCTTCCGATACTGAGAAGAGCGGAATGGCAGGGTCATTCTGAAAAACTGACTGGCAATATCCACCAACTCGAAACGTTCGCCTATTTTATGACCCAATAATTCTACCCTTAGGTATTTACCCAAAAGAAATGAGTGCTGTGTCCACCAAAAGACATGTTGGCCATCTCATATCCATGGGCATCCATGTTGGCTTTATCCTTAGTCGCCAGAAACTGGAAACCATCTACATGTCCATCTACAGGGAATGAATAAATAAATTACAGTATAGGACCAACATTGAAACAGCCTGGACAGCCCTCCCAGCCTTGGTTACATTAACCAAGAGAAGCCAGACACAAAAGAATACATGTGTTTTGATTGCATGTATATGAAAGTTCCAGAGGAGGCAAACTAATCTCTGGTGATAGAAATCAGAATAATGCTCTCTCCTGGGGGCTGCTGACTGGGTAGGGGACAAGAGACACTCTGGGGTGAAGGAAGCACCCTGTACCTTGATCTGGGTGGCGTACACATATACGCAATGGCCCTCCAGCCGTCCCCACGGGGACTGTGCACTTTTCTGTCTGGCCTGAGTAATCGTTTTTAAAGGTCCTTCAGAGTGCAGAGTGGAGAGGGGTTTGCAGGGGCGAGGTCGGCAGTGGGGGTCGTGCTGTAACTGGCACATTCGCCCAGCAAGCGTCTCCTTGACCTGGCTGGTCAGGCCTGCCCCACAGGGTGAACGCAGTTTGGGTGTCAGGTAAGAAGGGTCTTGAGTTGTTTTTCTCCCACGCCACCCTGGCCTAGGTGACAAGACTCAGGCCTGGAGAGGAGGAGGGACACATTCCACGAGACACGAGTGGCAGCAGAGCAGGGCAGAAACCAAGCCCTGGCCTCCGGGCCCAGTACTCACTCCAGGCAGCAAGCTGCTCTCATATGATGCTCTGTGAGAAGCAGTGCCATGTCCTTTGAAAGTCCTAAAAGGACACCCCCAAGTAGGGACACAGGAAAGCGGGAGAAGGTCATTCTAAGAACTGAAAAGTTCAGCATCCAGATGGGAGCGAGTAAGCATTGCCAGCCATCCTCAACTGCATGAACGGTTCGCAGAGAGGAAGGAACCCAGACCAAGTGTTCAACACATACCTGGCTCATTGTAGGACCCAATAAATGGGTGTCAGGACCAGTAGGAGCAAGCTCTGAGATGTCTGAAGAAGTCGGGGAACCCCAGGGGCCCACACCCCATCATATAGTGGTTCCAGCTCAAGCTGAGAAAAGCAGGGGGATCTTGAGAATGAGCTAGTTCCCTTGGGGGCACAGAAAGACAGGGGGTCCGGGACTGCTGGGATGAGGCAGGCCTGGCCTCCATGGAGTGCTCCCCCGACATGCGGCTTACAGGGGAGGGGCCCACTTCTGAGAACCCCACCGCTGCCAGGCCCTCCCTCATGGTTGACAGCCAGGAACTCTCTGGCCCCGGGTTGGGGGGGGGCGGGCAGAAGAAGGCAGAAGCACCTGGAGTTTTGGTCCCACCCTCCCTCGAGGTCTCTTCCCCAGTGAGGAAGAGGCTCTATCCGGGAGTGAGTCTCTGCTGTTAAAAATAACCTGCCTTTCCATCATCCCGACAGCCGCACTCTGGGACAGCATGTTCCAAGGCCCAAGATGCTCTCTAGGGACTGGAGCAACAGGGCAAGAAGGCTGTGCCCAGGCCAGGAGAGCGTGCTGAGGCCGGCGCCCCACAGGCCTCATTCAGGCTCCCCAAGCCGCATCAGTCTTCCTGCCCCCCAAGATCCTGGGCTACCGGGTCCAGTGGGGAGAACCCCAGGGGTGCCTGTGGGGGGCTGTGGTCGCCTTGGAGGCCTCTCCTGGTGATCTGGAACTCCCTCCCTCCTTGTGTGGAACACAGAAAAAAAGGAGGGTACTGACTATTACTGCGTGGCTTCCTCCTCTGCTTCCCCAAAACATCCCTGGCTGGGCCCAGAGGGAACTTCACAAAGATCAGGGCGGGGGGCCGGGGGGGGGGGTGAGGAAGGAAGGACTTGTATGCCTGTGAAGCACATGTCCTTGTCCGTCTCCTCAGTGGCCCCCTCCCTATAGGAGAGGAAGAGGTGGCCACAGCACTGGGGGTTAAGAGCCCAGGCTCAGCACAAAGACCTGGGTTGAAATCCTAGCACACCTCTGACTACAAAGTGACTTTGAGAAAGTTATTTAACCTCTCTGTGCCCTGACTTCCTCATTGGTGGAACAGATGCTCACGGTCCCAACTTACAGGGTTGGTGTGAGGGTTAAAAGTGTTCCAGATGTTACAAAATGCACAGCACCTGACACGTAGTGAACACTCAGTAAATAATATTATTGGAGCACCACGGTTAAGAGCCTTGCTCTGGAATGGAACCTCAAATCTAGCATCCTCTGTTGGCCAGCTGTGCAGCCTTGAGCAACTTGTTTGACTCCTCTGATCTTTCATTTCCTGGCCTGTACAACTGAATAGTACCACTTACCTCCTGGAGCTGTTGCAAGGCTTCTTGTGCAGATGCTCTTACAGTGGTGCTGAGCATGCAGTCAGCACTCAGTAAGTGTGCAAGTCGCCAATCAGGACAGCATTTGAACTGGAGTTCCAGAGAGGGACAGTCCAAAGGCAGGAGGAGGTGGGAGTCAGGGAGGAGTAAGGACAGCCCCTTTGGTCCACGCTTCTTCAGAAGCAGTTGGAAGCCTTCTGGCCACACACCTTATAGGCTGGGGGTTCTTGGGGGCATGTCTAACCTGGGCTCACCTATGCCCAGGCCACATGGCCCCATAGGCCTCCCGAGGCCCCCTCAGAGCAGAACCATCCAGCAGGCCCCCTGTCCCCACTGCACTCAAGCGGGAGGGAGGAGGTGGGAGAGAGAGAGAGCCACAGACAAGCAGAGAGAGAGAGAGACAGAGAGAAACCTAGAAAGAGTCTCAGGATCTGGGAAAGGGAAAGAGAAGGGGAGAAAAAAGGAGAGATGAGAGGAAACGAAGGGAGGAGGGAGGCCCATAGTCACAAAGTGAGACCAAAGACAAAAGTCACAGAAAAATTCTGGAAATTTTGAACACAGGAGTGACCTCTCTGAAAGGATAAAATGGGAGGGAGGGAGAGAGGGGGACCAGCTGGGGAACCCTGAGGGGGGAAGGGCTTCAGGGACAGTGATGGAGCCCAGGGAGATGGAGACAGCCTGACTGACTCCCCTACAAATAGGGCTTTTACCTAAGGATGGGTACTATGTTGTCATGACAACAGATGTAGCATTTAGGGTAATTACTGGTGAATAACAGAGAGGAGGTGGCAGTCCTAGCTGGTGCTGCAGCCCAGAGAGGGAGGGGTTGGCCTTGGAGGCAGCCCTGGTACCCCATCTGCCCCTGTCCCATCCCAGACCCTTACCTCCCAGCCTAGCCAGGACCTTTCCAGTCCAAAAGTCTGCCCCGGAGCTGACCTTCTGAGTGACACCCACGTCCCCAGATTACCTAGACTTCCTGGCAAACACCGGCACCATCTCTGTGACAGGCATTTCAATGTGACTATCTCCATGACCCTCTGGGTGAGGTACAGCAGGGACTTCATATGACAGATGACAGTACAAGACTCGGAGAAGTTGAGAAACTGTATTGAGGTCACACAGCAAATCAGCTAGGATTGGAACACAGAGTTGCTCCTCTGCACAGCCACTCCCCAGATGATACCTGGGACCAAGGCCAGTCCTAGGCCAGCCTAGAGACTGGCTATTCCATTTTATCTCACCCTCCAACACCTGCCGGAAAGGGTCAGAGACAGCGTTTGTGAGCGAGAAGAAGGGGAGGGGGCATTACAGAAAATGTTCAACACACCTGGCTCTCTACAAACATCCCGTTTTGTCTTGAGATCCTTCTTTCCATTTTATAGTAGAGAAAACAGGCTCAGAGAGAGGGGACTTGCCCAAGGACTCCACTTGGTCAGGAACAGTTGTCCTGTTAATGAGCAGCTCTCTGCTCTGGGGCTGTTCCGGATGCCCCAGGACGGCGAGAATTTCGGGAGCTTGCTTGCACGGAGAGTACAGGGCCTGGGCTCTGTGTGTCAGTGCTGCTGAGCCTGGGGGCTTGGGAAGCTCAGAGGCCGAGGCTCCCAGGAAGCTCCCTGTGGCCCAGGGCAGCCCCCACCAGGAAGCCATGATGTCCACAGATGCACTTTCTGTTTCTGTCCCCTGGGCCTTGAGCCTCACATCCAGAGAGCCTCCAGACAGATGTCTACCTCAGGGCTACCAGGGGGGCGGTGGGACATCCCAGCTCCCCCAGAGCTCACCCAGGGCAGGGGAGGGAGTGGCCCGGCCCAGCCAGGCCATCATGGGGCAGCAGGAAGCGCATGCTTGGCCTCTGCAGGAGGGCATGTTTGTTAGTAATCCTGGTCTCTGGGAAGATGAGGCTCTGGCCTTTCACATGCCTTCAGGGCTCCATGCCCTGGGCCCAGAGCTCTCCCTGGCTGGTGTCAGGGTGACAGCCGGGGTCCCTTTAACACCCCCAGGCCCATCCCAAGAGAGCCTCCTCAAGGATGAGACCCAGAGCAGGGCTTCCCTAAAACAACCCCCAGAATCTAGAAAGGCTAGCCAGGGCTGGAGCGTGACCCAGCCGGGGTGGGGGGGAGGCACGTGGAGAGGACCAAGGGGCTCAGGACTTTCAGAGGCTCCGGGCTGCCTGCCGCTAGGGAGTGGGGTTATTGAGGGGGAAGGAGGGTGTGCATGCATGTGCATGTGAGTGAGAGAGGGGGAGGGGGTCACTAAGGGGTTGGAGCGGCAGCTGGTGAGGCAAGACTCACCATTCTAGAGAACGTATCAACAGACTTGATAAAACAAAGGAAGAAGAGGAGGAGGAGGAACAACGGTGAGAGAATAAAGAAGGCTGACAGCCCTCCTGCAAGCAGCTGGTCAGCCCTGGCCTCTTTCCTACGGCCCCTGGATGCAGGCCTGTCCGTGCAGCTGCAGGGCACACAGGATCCGAGCCCAGCCCCCTCCTGAGAACCTCACTGCCCTCTCACGCTGCCCAGGCCAACCAACCTGACCACGGGGGCACAGATGAACCGCAACAGGCATTCAGCAGAGCAAGAGTGGCCTTGCACGGAGGCTCAAGGACAGCCAAGGGTACCATGACCTCTGGGTGGTCAGGGTTCACCCCAACAGGGGCTCTTCTGTGTGAGGAGAGGAAGGAGGGGGTGGAAGGAAAGAAGGTTGTTGCCCTGGTCACAGGCTGGGTCTAGACCCAGTCTAGTGGGGCTGGGGCTGAGGTGTAGGCAAGGGTACCCGCCTGGGCAGAGTGAGAGCAACCTGCGTGTGTCTACTCAGGCCAGAGGTCATGATGCCTAGGACCAGGACAAGAGGGGCTGTGTCCCTATCACCCTGATGAGCACCCTAATAAGGGATACGCTCCTCAGAGCTAGGGGCAGAGGGTGCAGGGCCTCTGGAAAGCCCTCCCAACCCCTGGAGTGCAGGGTGGAGGGGAAAGCAGGCCAGCGGCAAGCCACGCCCCCAAGGTGTCAGCAAGCCTGGCAGGTGGGCTAAGGCGGGTGTCATGTAAACCCTGAGGAACTGTGGGGTGGCTGGTGTCAGCCTGCCCTTGCACCTGCCCCCCATACCCACAGGCCTGTTACCACACCTGCAGACAGGCTTTTTCCATCGTAGATCCTGACGCTGCCCCTCATTCCAAGAGTCCAGTGGGTGGTTTTACCGTATCTGGGCTGAAGGCCCCTGCAGAACCCCCTACCCCCACCTGCAGGGAGACCTGGGCTCTGCTGTGGCCCCAGGCAAAGCCAACCAAGGGACTGAGACAAGTCCTTAGGCCACCTGGGCCTGCTTTCTGCATCTGCAGAATACAAGGGTAGAAATGAAATTTGACGCACAGGGTTTGATGCACTCAAAGGAATGCGTGGGAAACGGGGTCCTCTGCATGCAGCCAGGAGTCCAGGGAGGCCCACAGGTCCATGGAGGCCATTGCCCCTCATCCAAAGCCAGGGAGCAGCAGGCTGAGAGACTTCAGGCCAGAGAGAAGAAAATAAACAAACAAGTTTGCTGGCCGCCTTCAGCTGTGACTGTCTCCTCCCCTTCGCCTCCTCCTCCTCCTGACACTCATCATTCTTCCCCACTTCCTGGAGCCAGGAGACCCTGACATCCCAACTTATTTTTAGTCAGTGGCCTCTGGAGCAGGGCTGCTGGCCCTGGGCCTCACGCCTCCCTGTCCCCTGCCCCTGGGGCGCAGCCTAGGGCCAGAAGGTACCTCAGATCGTGAGTAAACCCACACCCAAGCCATAGCCCGGACAGTAAGCTCCCCCGACTGCCCCACTCCCCCTTCCGCCCCCCTTCTGCCTGAGACATCAGCCATCAGTCCTCTGCAGAGCACAGCCCTCTCACAGGCCTCCTTCCTGGCTTCCTGCCCTCACCAAGGTCCCCCGCCCCGCCTTCCCTCCCAGAATACTTAGTGTCCTGTGCTGCACTGTATCCTCAGTGCTCTGTAACCTTGGTGCAGGGGACCTCTTCCTTGCCCACTGCCCTCCCCAAAAGCCCCTCACCTCACCCTTAGGGTGCAGTGTGCTGTTATCTCTCTGTTAGAGGTCCTCAAAACTGCTTATCCTGGACCAGCTGTCCATCCATGACTACAGGAAAGGTGGGCATGGGCTAGAGGCTGGGGGTGGAGGGCATCACTTGGGGGCAACCTCTCCCCACCTCCACAGTCCCCAGCAATTCCCCTGGCCCAGACTTGCACAGTCCACCCAGCCAAAGCAAAGCTATGCTACAGGGACTCACAGCCCACCTGGCCCCCTAAAGTGGCTCAGCCAACAACCAACTCTGGTGATTATTTGAGACCATCTCTTGAGTCTCTAACCTCCCACCCTTCTGTCCATGCTTCCTCCCTCCCTGGAAGGAATTCTCATAAATACAGTTTTCTTTCCCTCACCACATTTGCTGAGATATTTTGATAACCCTGGAGACTGTGTCAGGGGCAACTGGCCAACCAGGCCGGCCCTTACATTTTCACTGTTTATATCCCAGGCCTGGGATACATGGCAGACTGGAGAGTTAACTATCACAGCCTGCAGGGAGCTTACATTCTGGTGGGGACAACGACAAGGACCAGACAGGTAAGTGAAATATCCAGCATGGTTGTTAGTGCTGAGAAACGGGGATACGTGTTGGGTCAGGAGGGGCCGGGGATGGCACAGCACACTGCCACACTGATGCACTCTGATGGGCAGGGGCTGCCGTGTGGCCTCATGATCTACAGGTGGCGGAAATTGGGCTCAAAGTCTGGAACACAGGGAGCAACACCATCTGCTCCAACCAGGTAATCAGACTTACAAGCAGAAGAATAGGCCATTCAACTATGTGGGCTAGGGGCTCTTCAACCATCCTTGCCTTCCTTTACACACTTTCCAGAGAATAAGACCTCCTAGTGCCTTTGCACCCATTTCCCACTCTTCCTGCCCATCTCTGGCTCAGGCCAAGGTGGGCTGGCCCAAGAAGCCCCCACTCTCACCCAATCTCCACCATGCTGCCTGGCCCCGTTCCCTCTACTGGCAACTTTCCACATGTAATCTTCTCAGTTTCTGGAGTTCTCCTGGGCACAGACATGCAACCCCTGGGTCCTCCTGCTGTTGCAGAAATCCTAGAGGTCTCCAGAGACGGCCCTCCTTACCACCTTCAATGGCTCCCCTGTCATCAGGCTGGGGAGCCTTTTCTCTGATGCCTGCCCAGAACAAGGCCAGGGTTCTCCCAAACCTGAGGGGCAAACGGGTTTCACCTTGCACAGCAGCTGCTGCTGGACGATGCCTGACTGCCACTGCCTGCAGCCTTGTCTCAGTGCACAGGGAGTTCTGGGTTGCAAAGCTGATGTCTGTCATAAGCATTGCACTAAAGGAGGAGGTATACACACACTATGTTTCACATAACCTGAGAACCTTCCCTTCCCAGGGACATCCTGGAAAGAGCCTGGCAGGAGATCTTGGTGGGAGAGGATTTGGAGCCCATGGAAGGAAGGGGTAAGGGAAGGTGGGAAGAGCAGACTCCCTATGCCAGATGGGGTCATTTCCAGGGCACAGAGCCCATCAGGCCACTGAGCAGTGACTCAGGGGACACCGGGGACAAGGGGTTCTACTAGCTTACCTTGAAGAGGACCTGGACATTGAGAGGAATAATCATACCAGCTCTGCTACTCACGGGTACCAACTCCACACTCCATCAGCACCTTTTCCATACCGCCTCAGCACACCTCTCCAGTCCTAATGAGGTGACATCCCATGTTAAGTGGGGGAAAACCAAGGCTCAGAGAGGTTTTGGGGTTTGCCAGGTTTGACTGCAAAGTCAGTACCCTTTTCATGCTGCCAGTGGGATGACCCAACCCTGTGCTCTACCTGTCCTCTCTCTGACCAGCGCTGTCTATTCTTGCACGCTCCTGGACGGGTCCCTGTCACCACCTCCTGGGATGACCCAGTGCTTCCCCGACCCTGCGGGACAGTTCTCCCATGCCTAGCTGAGCCAAGAACAGCATGGAATCTTCCAAGAGAATTTCTCTAGGAAACTGGAAAACAAAACAAAACAGAACAATTAAACCCCAAGTCAGAGATCCATTCCCAGTGCGCAGGGTCCCCAGCCTTAGGTGAGTAAGGCCAACGCTGCCCCAGTTTTCTGGGAAAACTCATGCAACCAGCAGTGTTTCCTGATGCCTGCTCTGTGCTGGGCTGTGAGGGGAGCACATGGACCAACAGGGCAGCTGAGCCCCGCCCTCAGCATCCGTCATCCAGGAGGTGGAAGGCACACGCACCACAGCTGAGGCTAATGTGAGGTTCCTCTCATTCTAGTTCTGACCCTATGGGAGCATGGTTTCTCCAAGAGCCCTTCTCCCAGGGGGCCTCACCCACATTTCTTCCCCCTCCCCACCTTTTTAAAATGTTTATTTATTTTGAGAGAGAGGGAGAACCAGGGAGAGGGGAAAAAACAGAGACAAAGAGAGGAAGAGAGAGAATCCCAAGCAGGCTCCATACTGTCAGCACAGACCCCAACCAGGGGGTCAATCTCATGAACCCTAAGATCATGACCTGAGCCGAAGTCAGACGCTCAATCAACTGAGCCACCCAGGCACCTCTCCCTGCCTTTCTTTAGACCCAACATAAAGCAAGGGCTGGCCTCTGCCACTCCACAGGCACATGTGCACCCCCGTCCCACCAGCTTCCCACCTGCCATGGAGGAATGCCCTTCTGAAGTTCACACCAGTGAGATTTCCCTGGGAGGTAGGCATCAAGGGCAGGACAGGGAGGTAGCTGACGTGTGTTACGTGAGCCTGGGTAGGAAGGGGATGGAGGTCACAGGTGTCCACAGAGGAGGAAGCCTGGTGGGTGGGAAGGGCGAGCTACTTCCTGAAAATGGATAGGTAGAAAAAAGCAGAGGTGAGGTGGGGATAGGAGGCCACTGACTGGGCCCCCCCTCCTCTCTCTGCCCCTGCCCAATGGTTCTTATGGCAGAACCCAGGACATGACTTGACTATGCTCCAATCCGACTCCTTTATCTGACAATGAAGAATTTGAACCCCAGAGAGGTGAAGGGATTTGCCCAAGGTCACAGAGCAATTTGATGGCCCTACTGGGACCATGACCTGAGCCTCTGGACCCTGGTCAATGCTTCTGAAACAGCTGAAGGAATCCTTCAGTCACCAGTCCCACATCCACTGTAACTCCAGCTGCCAGGCCAGCATGGGATGGAGAGGCCATAGCCTCCCCAGATTTGTAGCCAGGACAGAAGGCATCACCTGACCAGGAGTATCCAGGGACCTTGTGGAGCCTGCTGCCTGGGAGGGAGGGCTGGGTTTAACCCTTGCCCCCACCACCACTTCAGTGTCCAGGGACCCCAGCAGCAGGCTTAGGCAGCCTCCCATTCTCCCTCTCTCCCAGCTGCAGCCAGCCTGGGGTGGGAACTGGGACATCAGGGACACCAGGGCTCCACACTGCCACCCACATTACCATGGCCCAGCCCTCTTCCCTCCTGAAGCAGCCCAGGCTCCCCAGGGGAGCAGAGGTAGTGGCATTCCATCTGAGCCTTGCTGCCCTGAGGTTGGAGGGCCCACCCCCAGCTCCAGAAGGGGCCTGTCCCCTCCCCAGGGAAATCAAAGTTTGGGACCACTGCATCCTGTGGCTGGGACCCAGCACCTCCCCACCTCCCCCAGCCGCCAGAGTGCTAGGGACCCCAGAGGGCTACAGCAGGGCCAGAAATAGCCCCAAATTGCCAGGGAGGGAGGCTCTTTTTTAGTATGTTCTGGTCCTCTTGCAACTACAACGGTCCATGGAGCCTTCAGGCCCCATGATGAGCCAGGACTGTCCCCAAGGGGGAGGCAGAAGTCAGAGGATCAGCAGGAGGCAGAGGGGACACTCAGGGAAGGGGGAGAAGCCTCTGAGGACCCGGAAGTGGGAAGGGCCAGAAGAAGAGGGGAGAGGAAAGGAAGAGAGGGGAAAAAGGAAGGGGGGGGGGTAAAATCCCAGGGGGAAAGGGTGGGTATTAAGTGGGGGGCACTCTTCCTTTGAAAACACTGCTAATCAATAGATGGCCACAAGGCCAAGCCAAGGGCAGGAGCCTTTGGCCAAAGGCCAGGCAAGGGTGTGAGAAGATCAGAGCCAGCGAGCCCTGGGGAGGGTGCAAGCTGACATCCAGGCTCCTTCCAGCTCTGGCGGGCTGACAACAGCCTTCCCCATGCCGGACGGAAGGACGGACGGATGCAGGAGCATGAAGAATCCCAGACTCTAATTTTAGCTGAGTGCTCCCGCCTCTCCTGCTAAAAGTGAGCAGAGCTTCCCACCCCTGCCCAGCTCGCTCTCGTGGAGGTAACAGCAGGCAAGGAGATTACCCTGAGAAGCCGAGAAGCCGTGAGGTCTCTGCAGGGGAGACCCTCCAGCCAGCACAGGGCAGGGGCTCTGCTGGGCTGGGGAGGCCCGAGACCTACTCCCCCACTGCTGAGGATGCACGTGCTGAGGCCAGTTAGTGACACAGTTTAGATTAAATTGGGTGGGTTCATGTCCTGACTCTGAATGACTCAGACAACACCCTTGATCTCCCTGGGCCTCAGTCTCCTGTCCTGTAAAATGGGGATAGGAGCTGCTCTAATCTCAGATTATGCATGTCAGGCACTAATCCTGATGACTCAGAGCTGTCATTATTCCTCTGCCAATGGCCATCTCAGAGGGCCCCAAATTGATCAGTCTCTCCAGACCCAGTCGACCTCTGCAATAAGGCACAAAAGTGAAGAAAGCACAGCCCTAATCCTGGCCCAAGAGCCTGACCCTAAGAACAAGTAACTGATTAACTCCAGGAACCTCTGAATGTGGATTTTCTAGAAAGCTGGGGGCAGGGCAGAGATGAGGCCTCAAGCTAGGGAATCTTAGGGACCATGGGATCAACCCCTTGTGGGCAGGCAGGGACACTGAGGCCCCAAGAAGAACCAAGCCCTGCTTGGGGGCAGCTTGGCAAATGATGGAAGAAACAGAGCATGACCCAGGCCTCCCCACCACTCCCACCCCCACCCCCAGTGCGGTTTTCATTGCCACAAAGTCCCACACCAGCCCTGCCATTCACGGTGACCAGGCCCTCCAGGCAGAACTCCCGGCCAGCAGAGCATCTGGGTGGCTCAGTCCATTAAGCAGCTGACTTTAGCTCAGGTCATGATCTCACAGTCTGTGGGTTTGAGCCCCACATCAGGCTCTGTGCTGACAAGCTCAGAGCCTGGAGCCTGCTTCGGATTCTGTTTCCTTCTCTCTCTCTCTCTGCCCCTCCCCTGCTTGCTTTCTATCTCTTTCTCTCAAAAATAATAAACATTTATATATATATATGAAAGAACTCCTGGGCAACATTGGGGAAGCAAAAGACGGCCCAGTATCAGCTTCTCCTGGACAGATGACTCTTCAGGCCCAGCCAGCAGCAACCCCATCTGCAGGGGTAGCTGAACAAGGTCTCACATTCCCCAAACACAGAAAAGGGAGAGCATGCAGAGGATGGGGGTGGCAGGGGCCTAATGAACTCACAAGCTGCCTCCACCCTGAGCTCCACCTTGAGTCTTGGCAGCAGATCAGCCGGTCCCACTGGCACAGGTGCCTTTTTGAGTGGGGAATTGAGGGTCCCCTCCTGCAGCAGTGTTCCAAAGAGGAATTTCCAGCAGCCCTGAATTTCTCAGCAGCTAGCACGAGGCAGAGGCTGAGCTCGAACTCCCTTTCAAGGGGTATCCCCTGTGTTCTAAGGACCCAGATTCTTACACAGTGAGTGAAACTGGAGGAGAGATGTCATCCCAAGCCATCCACACCACCTCTTCTTTAATGGTCTTCTTGGTTGGTCCCTCCCGTCATCAAGGACGTCTTAAGACAGAAGCTAGAAAGGTCTGCGGGAGGTAGAAGCGCCCTAGCCAGACAGCTCACATCCACCTGGTGAACTGCCAAGCCTCCCTGCTGCCTTCTGTCCCCCTCCTCAGCTCCAAGGTGTTTGGGGAGTCATTTCTGGGAGGAGGTGTGCTATCACCCCCATCCCCATCTCTGCTGCTCTGAGCCCACCTCTTCGACACACTGACCCTCAGATGGGCTCAGGGTGAAATCAAAGGTAAATGCTATCCACACAGAACAGCAGGAATGGAGTGTGAGAGGGGGAGAAGGCAGACAGGGAGCTGGGGGTGGGTCCTGGGATCAAGCTCCAGCTGCACCACCTGTTAACTGTGGGACCCAGGACTCTGCTCCTCAGGCTGTGAGGATCTGAGAACTGAATGAAGTTGCAAAATGAGGACGAGCCTGGCACCGGCCCTGGCACATAGCAGGCTGTTGGATGTTTCTTGAATGTGTGCTGTCATTCCTTGAGTCTAGATACTGTCCCTTCAGTATGAAGGCTTGGGACGGTAGGCACAGTGATGGGGCAACCATCTCTGCCACCACGTGGCTGTGGGGGTGGGGGTCCAAGGCCAGCCATCTCTCCCTGGGCCTCAGGAATTTCTTTAATAAAAGTCAGGGTTTGGACTGAGCTGTCAGGAATGGAAAACCTGTGACACACGTACCATAGCTTATGTCGTCTGTATCAGGGACAGACCTGAGCCGTCCATCACAGCACTGTCGCCTGCGCATTCCAGCCAGGTGCAGTTTCAGAACCCCCAAACGGCCTGCACCGCTGAGAGCGAGTTGCAACAAGAGATACAACCTCAACCCTTCTGCCCCTGAACTTTGAAGCTTTGTGATTCAGGGACACAGCGGGGTGACCTGGAGTCTCAGTTTCCTCCTTGGTAAAAATGGCCACACCCAGCCAGGGTGTGAGGATGAAGTAAGATGAGGTGTTCAACGTGGGCTGCCCACAGTCCAGGTCCTTGATTTTCTGCCACCATCTCCAGTGACGGGGCAGGGAGCTCTTCCTGGGCATATGGCCTGCCCCTCACACACCCTCTGGGAACAGAGACACTGTGGTCCAGTGGAAAGAGCGTGTGCCTGGGTGACCTCCATCAAGTCGTTACAGTTTTCTGAGCCTCAGTGTTCCCTGAATAAAATGGGCAGATACTTCTTTTATACGGTGGGCATAAGTATTAGATAAGGTATTTGGACAAGTGCCAGAAAATTGATTGACTCAGTAAATGGAAACAAATGAACTTCTTTAACCCATCAAGCCTCAGGGCCTTGGCACTGGAAACCCAGGCTGGTAGGAATTGCTGGGAGCTACTCCAGGCCTAGTATGGCTTTCTTATCAAGTCCCCAATGAAGCCCAACGTCCCTCCCCATGTCCACCAGTGATGGTGGATACACAGGAGTTTCCAGTGGTTGCCCACGGCGGAAGCCACGGCCCTAGGAAAGCATGAATTCCAGATATAGGAGATGGCCACCCACCACCAGACCTCACTGCTCCTCCCTCTGCCCTTCCCTCCCAGGCCTCACCCCTCCCTGCCCTTCCCCACCAGCCTGCCGTCTGGTCTCCCGGGCCCTCAGAACCCAGCCAACCTGCTTCGGGCCCCAGAGGCTGTCCTCACTGAGGGGGGATGGGATGCCTGACTCACCTCCTTACCCAACTCATATGGTGGCTCTGCGGCCTCAGAGGCCTCCTCTCGGAAATGAAATTGATAGGAGGGACGTCCACAGGTCTTCCAGCTCTGATGTTCGTGACTGAATCTTAGTGTGGGAGAGCCTGGAACAGGGCGGTTCCATCCCACTCCCTCGCCCTCGGTGAAGACGGCCGCTGAAAACATTCTGCAGAGTGACCATCCTGCCCTTCCTCCCATGTTCCTCCCGCCCCCTGGGGGTGCTGTCCAGCTCCCTCCTCTGGCCCCTAGCTGTGGTACCTGACCACAGGCAGGGCTAGCTTTAGACTGACTCTCAACTGTCACAAATCCTCCAAACACAGCCTTTGCACGTGCTGTCCTCTGACCGAAACACCTTTCCTATCTTGTTTCTTGGTGTATTCTTGTTCTTCCCCCAAGACCCAGCCCCAAGGCCCCCGCCTCTGAGAAGCCCTCCTTTTCTTCCCCTGCCAGGCAGCCAGTCTCAGGCTTCTCTGGCCACTTGTCCCATTGACTGGCAATGAATAGGGATGCGGAATGGACAAAGCAGGCAGGCTTTGGTCCCAGGCAGCCACACCTAGGGGAGGAAAGGGCAGCTGACCCTGGGAGGGAGCCCACGCTTAGAGATGCTATTCAAGTAGCTGAGAAATAATGACTCCTGGCAGCTCTTGGGCAACAAGGACACAGCTTGCTTATTACAAAATATCCTTTATTGATAAAATAGCCTAGACTTAAAAAAAAAAACAACAAAAAAAAAACACCTGCATATCACAACAAGGGGGCCATAGGCAACAATAGCAGGAGTCCCCGGGGACACACACAAGACTGGTCAGCAGATGTCACAAGTCAGCCCCTCCCCTGGGCCCGGTCTCCCCGGCCTCTCCCCAAGGCAGTGCCCTGGCCTCACAGTGAGACTGAGGAAGAAACTAGACAGGCCTCTCTCCCCAGAAGGGACTCTTTTTGATCCCCTCCATTCTCTCTACCCCAGAAAACTCCCTCAGCACCTCTCCAAATCTGGCCAGCCCCATTAGAGTGCTAACAGTGCCTCGGCTGCTCGGCCCTACCCCCACGCCTGCTAGATGCCCACAGGCTTAATGTTGAAGCCAGGCGCTCCTTGGAGAAGACTGGGAAACATCTTTCTGATGCTCCCAAGTCTTCTGGGTGCTAGGTCCTGGGGCTAGAGGGAGAACCAGGAGGGAGAGGCCCTTGGAGCTTCATCAGTGGGATGGAGCAACATGGCTGGATCAGAGATGGCCAGCCAGCCCCCACCCAGGGTAGGATCAGTTATATAGCACAGGGACCCACGTGGGGCTTAGAGACCTGCTTTGGTGCTCTAGTGGAAGGCTCCGGCAGCAGTCCACAGGGCCCTCACTCGCCTGTTCCAGCCCCAGCACCTGCCTGGGGGCCCGGTCACTCCCACCCCCTGGGGGTGCTGTCCAGCTCCCACCACAGGCTCTCATCTCAGATTGTTCTGGTGGTGTGGGTATGTTTAGCCATCTTGGGGAAACAAGTTACCTACTGGATGACAAAAGCCCCCCATTGGGGGGCCCAAACCACCGAAAACTCTCTAGTGTGGTGGGGAAAATGTCGAGAAGTCACCATGCAGCATAATAACTAAATGCTTGCAGGCACAAGAACAAGTTCTCGAAGAAATCCTTTAACTGAAATAGTGGTTCCCTATACCATTCCCCACTTCCAGTTTGGGGTAAGAATTCACACACCCCAGGCACAGAACAAAAGTCTACAGGAAGACAGATGGTGGTAAACACAGAGAAAGGGGATTTTTATATCACCAAATAATCACATTTTCTGGTCCTCTAGTGCATTCCCCCACGGAGCTCAAAGCTTTCTGCAAAGCCTTTCATCTCTCTGCAGCAAGTAGGTGGCAAGCCATTGTCGCCGGGTTTTTGCAGGGGGTGAATGCTAGTGATCAGGGATGTCCCGTCGAGGCAGAGGCCAGGCCTCCAGACCACCCTACCAAGGCGAGGCACCCACTGCCACACACCAGTGGCAGGTAAGGAACATGATTCCAGAGGAGGTTCTGGCCTTTAAAGGAGCTATAAATCTAAAACTAGGGGGAAAGACAAGAAGGCCCGGAAACAGGGCCAGGCCATACACTCCCCACCCAGCGCCTGATGGGGACCATGGCCACCCATTGTGGATCCCTCATTTCTGCCTCTTCCTCCTCCTCAGCAGCAGGTCCTCCTGGGAAAAGTGGAAGGCTGGCTTCCTGCTCTTTACCAGGGGCAGATGAGAAATAAAGACACCACAAGCAAGTGACCAGCCAGGGAACAAGGGGTCCTTGAGGAAGGAAAGCCCTCCCCCCATTGGCTTGCAGGGGTCTGGGGTACTGGGAGGGAGGTGCTCTCTTCTGTCCTGGCCTCAGCTAAGTTCAGGAAGTTCCAAGCCTTATCCATAGGCCTGTGCTCAGGCAGCGGGTAGAGAAGATGTCCCCCCCAAATCGGAGGTTTCACTTGGACCCCTATGAACAGCACCCCTGCCCCTGCCCCTGCCCCTCCCATGGGGCTCCCAAGATGAAGCCTGCAGAACCCAGGCAGGGACCAGCAAGCCCCAGGGAGGCAGCCACATAAAACAGGACAAGAATCAGACCGGTCCTGGTGCCACCTGGCACCAACCCCACATGGGCGGCAGGCAGGTGGCTCACCATGCCGTCTGGGTCCACTGGCGGCAAAGGATCCTTCGGAAGGCACGGCGAAAGTCCTGGTTAAAGATGGTGTAAATGACAGGGTTCAGTGAGCTGTTGCAGTAGCCGATCCAGAAGAAGAACTGGAAGAGGCCATGGGGCACCTTGCAGTGCTGTGGGCAGATGGCACCCAGGCTGTAGCTGAAGAAGAAGGGGAACCAGCAGAGCACGAAAACGCCAATAACTACAGCCAGCACAAAGGTGAACCGTTTCTCCCGGGTCAGCTGCGCCCGCCGCCGCCACCACTGCCCGCTGGAGGTGCCCACACCCCTGCTCAGGAGCACCTGGCCACGAAGGGTTGCCAGCACCCGGGACCCCTGTGGCTGCTGCAGGGGTGGGCTACAGGCAGAGGCAGGAGATGCTGGCAAGGCCTGAGGCTCACCCTCTTCCTCTTCCTCCTCTTCCTCTCCTTCCTCTGGAGATGCACTGCAAGCACCTTCCTTCTGACCTTGGCCTGAGTTGGGAAGGGCTGACCAGCTGGGTGGCAAGGCAGGGGTCCCAGGATCTTCAGGAGTATCCCCCTCCTCTTTCTCCCCACTGGGCTTGGAGTGTCCGTTGGCCTCTCCAGAAGCAGCCAGAGAGGCCAGGGTTGGCACTTTGGTCGACGCTCCAGTAGGGACTGGGTGGGGCTGCTTAGACTCACCCTCCCCAGGGCGACCCTTGGCCCTGGGGCCTCTGCGGTGGCTCCGCTTGGCGATCAGGTAGATGCGCAGGTAGACGAGGATCATGATGAGGCAGGGTGCGAAGAAGGATCCAATGCTAGAGGCCAGGATGTACCAGGCCTCTTGGTTGAGTTTGCACTGCGGGCGTCCACGAGGCTGGGGCGCCTGGTCGCCCTTGTAGATAAGCGGCGGCAGGGAGATGACGGCTGCGATGAGCCACACAGTGAGGATGATGCACTTGATGCGGCGTGGGGTGCGTTTGGAGTTGTACTCCAGCGCACGACTCACAGCCCAGTACCGGTCCAGGCTGATGGCGCACAGGTGCACGATGGACGAGGTACAGAAGAGCACGTCGAGGGCCAAGTACACCTCACACCACGTGCGCCGGAAGTACCAGTAGCCCAGCAGTTCGTTGGCCAGCGAGAAAGGGATGATGAGCGTGGCCACCAGGATGTCGGCGGCAGCCAGCGACACCAGGAACAGGTTCTGCGGGGCGCGCAGCGAGCGACTTGTCAACACAGCCAAGATGACTAGCGCGTTGCCAAAGATGGTGAAAAGGATGAGGAATGTGATGACCGCCGCGATGGCCGCGGTGGCCTGCACGGAGTAGGGCTCCTGGTGGTCCATGACGGGGCGGGTCGCTGCCACCCAGAGCGTGCTCAGCCAGAGACGGTACCGTTCTACGCAGCTAGGCTAGAGGGGGGGGGGGGGGAATCGATCCCCTGGCGGCGCAGAAGGCTCTGGAGGCCCATGGCCAGGCCGAACCGGGCCAAGGAGATCGAGGGATGCCTGGGGCCAGCCGCCGCCCTCCTACATCCTCTTCCACCGACACCAGGCGTCCCTGCCGTCCTCTCCGGATAAGTTTTCCAAGTTGTCCCACTGCCGTCCCCGCCCCGCCCCCGGACCGGGGGAAAGTTGCGCCCTCCCGCTACGAGGCTGCTAGACCCACGCTGGGGCCCGGGGCCCGGGGGGCCGGGCGGGAGAAATGGGGGGGCGAGCGCCACCGGTTCTCGGAGGAGGCGCAGCAGCCGAGGCGCCCGTTCCGCTCGCTGGCTCTGGCCGGGAGCCGCGCCTGCAGGCAGCCCGCCGCGGCAGGGGAATGGGAGGAGACCGAGTGCGCCGGAGGAGGGAGGAGACAGGAGGCGGGAGTAGGAGGAGGGGAGGGAGGCGGGGCGGGCGGGCAGACCAAGGGTGGATGGAAGGTGCGCCTCGCCAGAGGACCGGCCGGCAGCAGCCTCCCCTCGTTGCGGGCCTCCACCCTGGCGCTCCTACCCCTTTTCCTCTTGGCTTCGGCGCCACGAAAGGTCAGAGATCGGCGTCAGAGATCGGAGTCTTCGGAACTCCGGGAAGGATGCTCGCAGAAGCGGAAGGATTGGTGCGCACGGGGGCTGGGACCCATGCGGGACCTCTCTCCTGCAGACCGGGTCTGAGCACCAGGATCTAGGGCGGTGGGCACCCGCTGATCTCTCCCCGGGCCGCCCAGGAGCCCCCAGGAGCGAGTGGATGGGTGTATTGGGGGCACCGGCACATAGTGAACCACACCTCCTACCGGCCCCCGAGAAAGAAGCCGAGTAGGAGTTGGGGGAGCGGGAAGACTGCCCAGGAACCCCTTCCCCAAACGCTTTCTCTCCCCGAGCGGGTTCCGTCGAGCTTGCGGAGCCCTGCGAGGCTCGCGTGGCCAGGTTGCGAGCGCCCCCTGCCGCCGCCCGCGTGAAGAAAGAATCCGCGGCCAGCCGGGAGACCCGCGTCCTCGCAGCGTTCTGGGGGGCACTGAAAAGGCTCCCAAGGCCCGTGGGGCAAACGATTGCTCCAAGATTTAGGACTCCAGCTTTTCCGTTTTCCCCGCAGCTGCCTCGGTTTCCTCCTCTAAGGGCAGAGAGATAAGAGGGAAACTGGCTTGGAGTCCAATCTCGGCAACAATGGAGACGTGGACCAGGGTGGGGTCTTCTTAACACAGCTCAGAAGAAAAGTGGGTGTCAGGGGAAGCTTTGAAGGGGGAAGCAACCCTTTGTGTTTTGACGCCACCCCTCTCCATTCCAGCTGATTCCCCCACATATTTGCTGCACATCCCTCTTGGAGAATCTGTGGAAGGAGTAGGGTAAGAAATTTCAGATTAATCACTTGACCCCCATCTGGCACCCTCATCCTACTGTCCCTGTGGCCGCTGTCACCAGTGTCAGTCTGGGCAGCCTCAAGGGCACAATTTTTTCACCACTTCTGGAGCCCCTGATGCTATAAGCCCAGACTAGAGCCAGGCCCCATATTTATAGCCCACAGCTCTACATGGCGTCCTCTGTGTAAATAAGCATCAAGCCACTGCTGAAAGTGGGCCTCCTCCAAAGGACCTGGCCTTGAGACAGCATGCGAGCCGGACCTCCCTTCCTCCCTGCTCCATCTTCATGGGACCACAGGATGACCGACCAGTTCCCGCAGGCAATTATCTAACCCCTACTTGGGCTCCCAGCGCAGGGGTGGAGGGGTTCCTCAGTATAAGGCTGCACCTGCCTCCTGCCATTCTACTCGGCTGCTTTCTTAGGTGGATCATCCAACAGCCTCCCGCAGAGACAGGTTTTATGGATGCACCCCTCCCTCCTACTGGGCTGGGCCAAGCCTGGGCCCTGAGGTTGCCAGAGATGGACAAGTCTCAGTAGCCCCTTCCCTGCGAGAGGAGTGAGGGGTGGCCACCGGAGCTTGGAAAGCAGCCACTTAGGCGGTTTCCTGCCTTGTCTCCCAGACCCCTTGGCCCAGGGGTGGAGGGAGCTGAGGAGTCTGAGTGCCGTGGTGGCCCATAGGGGCATTAAGAGGGACCACTTTTTCATTCTGTCCAACCATACTCAGACTGGGGGGCCACTGGGTGTCTCCCCAGACACTGCAATGAGCATCAGCCTTTAGTCTCCTGGACCAAGTTCTCCTTGAAAGGAGGCTCCAAAGACCCCAAAGCAGCTGAGGCTGGGGCTGCTCAGACTCTCTCCCCTGCTCCTTCCTCCCCCTTGGGCCTTTGCTGAAGGGGCAGCTCTGGGTCTACCAAGCATCATGCCCTACTGGGCACAATCCCAGTTCAGGGGAACCAGGGAGAGTCTACAGGCATCTATCTGTGAGGCTCAGCCCAGCCCCAGGGTCTGTGTCCCCTGCTGCCAGCTCCCAGGTGTGCAGCTGGCTTTTGGGACAGTGGAGACCATTACATGACTTGATTCCCACTCTTCTCTGCAGCCTCCATGTGCCCCACCTACACCTTCCACTGCTGCCTGCTCCGCCCAGCCCTATGGGAATCAGAGCCTTGGGCCATAACAGGGCTTCCTTCAGCCCTTCCCCAACTAGATCGGACCCCCCCCCCCCCAACTGTCATTCCCTTCCATCAGGCCTGGCAGAATTCAATCCCAGACCCAGGCAGCAGCTGCCTCAGAGTGTTCCCAGCCACCTGTGGTGGGAGAGGAAGACAAGTGACGGGCACTGGCCTGCCTTCCTGACCCCACCAGGCTACCTGTTGGTCCCTGGGCATGCCCTGAGCTTCCACATCTCTAGTCCTTCCCAGGGACTGACTGCCCCCCTCCTTCATTGCTTGGCAGGCTCCCCTACTCTCCAGAGTCCACTCACCTTTTGCCCACTGCCCTCACAGAGAGAGACTCTGCTTTCCAAGTTCTTTGATGCTATGTACATAGTACCACTTTCACACTCGGAGAGATACTGAGATGGTGGTGGATGAGTTTGCTGCATCACATACCACCACCTCCACCCCCACCCCAGCACACACATCCCTTCTCTGTCCCCAGTACCCAGCCAAGACTGCTGAATGACAAGTGGCAGCCAGGCATCCATGGATGACGTCCACATGAGCCTTTCTCAGGTAATGTCCAAATGAAGGTGTCCCCAAGGGCCGGGGGGAAGTTGACCTAGTACCATCTTTTCCAAATCAACAGGGACAGTTGTCCCTCCCTAGCTGTGAGAGCACAGCAAGAGATGTGCCACCTTAGTTGATACTACTAGAGCCACTTCTCCAGGCCTGAGAGGAGACTGGCCCCAGGGTCTCCTGAGCCAGGGTTCCGCAGGGATGATGCCCAACTGGGCTTTGCACCCCAACTATCCCCAGAAGCCCCAACCTTTCAAATCCCTCAGATCCTATCCTGCCACCACCCCGTACCACCCAACCTCCTCACCTTTCCAGATCCTTGAGTCACACCCTCTATAACGTAAGGCCACCACCCTCTGCTCGATCACACCTCACCCGACAGAACCCCAACCCTGGTCAGACCTAAATCACCCACCCTGCTTTTGCCTGAGCAGCTCTTTCCAGAACAAAACACTCACTGTATCGACTGGCCTCGCTTTAAGTCAGGACCACAAATCTCCAGACTTTCCTAGTGTCCCACCTCTCCCACTCCAGAATCCAGATCCCTCCCATTCCCCTCACCCCAGATGCCCTTCCCCACTCCAAGCTGTGACTTTGCCTCAAACTTAGAAGATGAAAGCCATTAGGCAGGAAGTCACCCCCACAAGCACCTGCATCTGACTCCATCTCTGCTCCGAGGGCAAGTCCTCTGTATGTGTCCCGAACCCTCTCCTATCCCCCAGGCTTCTGCCGACACAATTATCACCCTCTGCTGTCACTCTTCCCCTGATACAGGGCCAGCCCCTGCCCTGGGAAGCCCTCCATGTCCTCTGTAGCTGCCGCCTTCTCAAACTGTTTGCTGCACTATCTCTAACCTCTCACATTCTCTCCTTAACCCTCCATTGGGCACCTGCACCCTGTCCTCGGCTGAATCTACTGCTGGTCATTCGTGACTCCATGCCTGCGTGTGTCCTCTTCATTTTCTCAGCAACATTGTAGATGACAGACCGCTCCCTTCCCTGGGAACACTGCAGGCTTGACTCCCTCCTCACAGGCCACCCCTTCATTCTCAGCCCCCACTTTTCCCCCAAAACTGCCAATCAGTGATTCTCACAGAGAATGGTGTTTGCCCCTTCTCCTCCAGGGAGAAGGCAATTTGGCAACCTGGCATTTGGAGAGCTTTCTCGATTGTCACAAGAGGAAGGGGGCGCTATTGGCATCTAGTGGGTCGTGGCCAAGGACGCTGCTAAGCACCTTACAATGTACAGGACGACCCCCACAACAATTCCGAGGCACAGAACACTAATAACAGAGACAGAGAAACCCCGGCCTAAATGTTGCAGCACCCCTGTTCAGTCCTGGAGTCCCCCCTTCTTCTGGACCCAAACTCTTTTTGGTAATTTCATCTAGCACCATAGCTCCCACCTAGAGGCTGAGGACGCCCCAAAGTACATCTCCAGCCCTGAATGCCAGGCTCATTCAGCCCATGCGTGCTCTCCTCTGCTCCGAGCCCTGCCTCTCCCGAGGTCTCTGTGCTGTATGTGGGGTCCTCACACCCTGTAGTCAGTCACGGGTGTGGTTGCCTCAACCTCCAAAACATGCTCCAGAAGCATCCATGTCTGCCCATTTCCACCATCCCCCTCACCCTGACTGCTACAGCCAAAGTGGCTTCCAACTGGAAGTGTGCACTTCCTGTCTATTTTCCTGGAGCAAACCATGATTTTTAAGTCTTAGATCTTGCCCGTCCCCTACTTAGTCCCTCCAATGGCCGCTCCCTGTTGCTCCTGGAATAAAACCATCCCTCACAACCTTGCCCTGCCAACACCCCCCCCCCACCATCCCACCTCATTTCACCCCTCCTCATTTCATCCCTCCAATCACACCTTACTTCTTCCTGCCTTAGGGCCTTTACACTGGCTATTTCCTCAGACTTTTCTCCTATAGTATAGTCCTTCCCATCATTTGTGTCCCAGTTGAAATACCATCCAGAAGGAATGGCCACCCCCATCATTTATCAATCTCTGATGCCTTATCTAATCACTGTCCATCCCTCTTCCACCTCCACCCCCAATAAACTCCACAAGAATAGAAACCCTGCCTCGCTCACCCTGTTACTCCTAGCGCCTATAGCCATGCTAGCCTGGCACCTAATACAACAGATTCTGTCAAATGAGTGAACAAGTTGCTGAGTGAGCCCACATAGTCATGGGCCTGGGGGTTGAGGAATAGGCCACAGACCAGGGTAACAGCCCAGGGCCCCATCCACAGCACACCCCTCATGCCGGGGCTCCAGGGGCTGGACCACAGGGGCAGGGTGGTGCTCGTGGTATAGGCCTGGAGAATGGGATCTGTAGGGATAAGTGGCTCCAGGGGTAGGTGGGAAGGGAGTGAACAAGGGCAGCCTCATCCCTGATCACCCCCAAAGAAGAGGGTGAAACACTCTTCCCCTTGAGCTGCCGGGCTCAGCCAGCCCCGCCTTCTGGAGAACCCACATTCTGAGACCCACAGCCATATCCTGATGGAGGCTCATCACGGGCCGCCTCTAAGGGAGGGCCTCCTTGCAGGCACCTCCTCTGACCTAGTGTGACTGCTGAGAACTCCCAGCCGGGGGCCAGAGGCCTGGCTCCACTACTTAGACCCATAGGTGCTAAGGCGGTCACACTCATTCCTCTGATAAGCTGGGGCACTACATTCGCTCTCCACCTTTGCTTTGGAATCTCCCAGGGAAGCAGTCACCCCACTAGGAGCACATCACCCACTCTAAACTCAGACAATCCTCCTCTCATGTCTGGGGGACAAGCAGAGGGACAGGGGTTCCCACACCTGACGATCCTTCCCTAATGCAAATACTTGAGACCAGGCCCCTGTTCAGTCTGAGAAAATCCCTTAACTCAAGACTGAAACCCAAGATAGACCAAGGACAGAGGCTCCAGTCTCCCACAAGGATGCCTTCCTATCCCGACTTGGCCCAAGAGGCTAGCAAAGGCCAAGCTCTCCCTGGAACTCACGCACAGCAAGCCTCAGCCCTGCACTGCCGCCCCTTGCCCCTCGGGCTCCTGTCAGGCAAGCCCATCTGCTTTCCCCCCTCCTCCCCAGGAAAGTGGGTGTAACCACCAGAGGGCCCCTCCTAGGTCAGTCGCCAAGGTTAAATGCACTCATCCACAGCCCAGTACCTAGCTCCGGGAACAAGTACCCAATTTTATTTCTGCCTTCCCCCCACCAAACATCTGAGGCACAGGCCCCACTGAGCCAGGACCCAGGCTCCTACTTTCCTCAAAGTCCACACAGCGCTTCCCGGGGTTTCCAACAGTTCATGAAAATGAACGCTCCAGGACTGGGGGACTCCTGGCCTGTAAGCGCCCGTGGAGACATTCTTCATTCCTGGAACAGCCCTCACACAAGAAGGCAGGAGCTAGGAATAGGGCTTCGGTGAATGAACATAAGCAGGATGACCACCCCCCATCCCCCACAGCCCCTTCACACCTTCCAGGGCCTTCTCTGGCCAAGTCCCTGCATGGAAGGAAAGGCTCCTGGGAAAGCAGAGCAGGGTGGGAAGGAGCTTTGAGTTCTGCATTCAGGGGCCTTCCATTCTTGCTGAGTTTCCCATTGTGCAGTGCTAGAGGGTGCCTCCACCCCATGGAGTGGCACCCCTGCAGCCAGAACCTTCTGGCACTGCAGGGGAGCAAGCTGAAAGCCTGAAAGCAGGGTTGGAGGCTACAGCCGCAGGGCAGTACTCCTAGCACCCAGACATCAGGGATGGAAGACTGTGCCCAGGAGCCATGGGCTCCCTGCAAGTCTTGGCCCAAGGAAGAGACAGAGGCAGTACCTTAGCATGCTGGGGGTGCTGTGACCCACCTACTCACCCTGATTCCCAGGGGGCCTCAGGGCTGGAACTGGCCTCTGCCCCCACCCCCCTTTTCCAGACCCCTGGCCCTAGAGCCCTGGAGAAGGTCACCTCCCATTCCCAGCAGCCTCCAGGACTGGGGCAGAAGTTGAGAGCAGGCAGAGCCAGGCATCTCTTGATAAACCCAGAAGTCCCCTCTGTCCCCAGGAACCCTTAGGAGAACAGATAGAGAAGAAAGGGGCAGAGGGAGAGTCCCAGGCCTCATATAGGTTAGCCAGATTGGGGCTGGAAGACAGGGTACTGCCCGGAGGGGCTAGGGGTTATGCAACCCAGCTACTCTAGATGGAGATGCCCTTCCCCCTTGGGGACAGAAGCCACAGGCTCGACTTCTGGGCATCCCACTGAAAGGACTTTTAGGTACACGTGCTCCTGGGAGAGCTGGGCTCCCCAAAGTATCCTGAATGGGTACAGGCTGGTCTTCTGCTTCTGGAGATGCGGTGGGTGGTACAGAGGGCACTTGGGCCGGCCAGGACCTCTCTAGAACAATACCAGGAATGCCTGCTCCAGGCCTTGAGTTTAGGGAGGAAGCTGGGGTCTGAAGCAGCCTTGCAGAGGCCTCCACACCCAACTTGTTCAGCGCAGGGAACGTCCACCTACGTGGGCTCTCTTCAGGCCCTGCAACAACATCCTGGCCTCTAGCCTTCGAACCACTGGGGTCAGGGCTCCCAGATTCTGCAAACAACGCCTTCAGAAGCTGCTGCAAGTATGGTCTAGAGGTGGGAGTAGGGCTCCTACCATCGCGGTGGGGCTGGAATCCTGAAGCAGGAAAGACAGGAGGTTATGCCCCAGCATCATAAAAGGAAAATGTCTGGCCTGGCTGTAGAGAGCCAGAGTGATCTTTCGTTTCATTAGTAGGGATAGCTCAGCTCATTGGATATAACCTGCCTCACCCCTGCTAAGCCACTGCTCAATACTTTCAAGACCCAAATTCTCAACCCTTAAAGACAAGGACCATAGAACCATCCTATTCCCTCTCCTCTTGACCTCCTCAGTCACCAGAAAGTCAGGCCATAGGGCTCTTCCATGGCCTCCCTTCCATACCACCCCCCCCAAAGCTGCTAATGGTCAATCCACCAGATAGCTGAGCGCGGATAGCATGGCTGCCTTCACTATTCCAGCACCTCATGGGGTTCTCTGTACTGAGGGACACCCTGCTCTTACCACCCCACGTCTGAAGCCTCCTGCAGAACTTTTCCTGCACTTGCAACCACCTCCAAACCCAGGGCATCAGGAGGACATTACTGAGCATTGTTGGGCACGTACACTTAGTGGGACAGGCCCTCCTTGTTCTTCACTGCCACTCCCGGACCACCGATGCCGCCCACAGCTTTACAAATCTCTTCTTCTTAAGCCCAAGTTATCTGGCCAGGCACCTCTACCCTCTCAGTGCTGTCTCTCACTCATCACCCCTGCCCATGCACTGAGGGCTTCATGATGAGTCCAACCTTTCATCAACAGACACTGACCAAATCAAAGTGGATAGGCTTCAACCGGTGACTCTTCTTCCCCCTGGTTCCATGGATCTCAGTGTTCATTCCCTCCCCACCACCAGACCTGGTCAGTACCAGATACCACCACTGCAGAAGTCTCCATGCCTGGCAGCCCACTCCTGTACTTCCAAACCCACCTGTTTAAATATCACAATGATCCAGCCCCTCGAGCACATGACCCCCAAGGTCTTCCTGCTTACAGGCTCCTTGCTTCCAAACTGCTCTCCTCATCTGACTTGGGCTCCACAACCTTCACTGCAATTACTCAAGTGCCTTCCCCCCCCCACCCCGCCCCGTCACTTGCCCACAGAACCCCAGTCCTGGAGGACCAAGTCACCAACCTACGCCATGCCTCCACCTGGCCACCAGCTTCCCCAGCACCACCCACAGCCCTGCAGGGTATCTCTATCCGGTTTCTTCTCACGCAGACCAGTCAGCAGTGTCACACCTTTCCCTTCACATCTATCCCCTTCTCCCCAACTAGTTTGGTGACTTCATGTCATTCTGTGACCAAAGCCCTCAGAAGTCCATGCATCTGCATATCAAGATCTACATGCAAAGTTAGGTTTGTGCCTGTCTTCCTTCTCATTAGGGCCAAGTAAGCTCAGATATATCCTTGGAGACCTATCCACCAAGGGTACCTCCTACCCAAATGTTTTAGATACTCATCCCTTTGCTCTCTGAAACCATCCTTTCTCCTTCTCCTTTGGGTTATTTCAGCATCCAAGCATGTTTGAATGTCTACCATCATGGTAAACCTTCCCTAGACCCACAGCCCCTTCCAACCACTTCCCAATTCCATTCCTCATGATAGTCCAACCTCGACAATAGTTACCCACAAAGCTCTTGCCACATTATCTATTCTTTTTAACTTGAAGTATTTGCTATTTGGTACTATATATAGGAAAGGATAGTCTAAGAAATGGTGCTAGAGAGGTGCATGGGTGGCTCAGTCGGTTAAGCATTCAACTTCAGCTCAGGTCATGATCTCATGATTTGTGAGTTTGAGTCCCACATTGGACTCTCTGCTCTCAGCACAGAGCCTACTTCAGATCCTCCATCTCCCTCTCTCTCTGCCTCCTCCCCACATGTACGCTCTAATAAATAACAACCAAAAAAAAATGGTGCTAGAACTGGGTAGTCACATGCAAAGGATGTAGGATTAAATCTTCATGAACTTAACTGAGGCAAAGGCTATTTAGATAGGACACCAAAAGCACAGTAAAAGACTAAATAAGTCAGACCCCATCAAAATTAAAAATGTTTGTATTCAAAAGGACACAACCAACCTATAGAATATGAGATATTCGCAAATGATAGGTCTGATAAGGGACATGTATCTAGAATACAAAAGAACACTTTCAACTCGGCAATAGGAAGACAACCCAAATGAAAAACAGGCAAAAAGACTTGAACCTACTTCTTTGAAGAAGATATGCCAATGACCAATAAGCATATAGAAGAGGTCATTATAAAAATGCAAGTCAAAATGACAATGAGCTATTCTTCATATCCACTTAGGGTAGAAATAATCAAAAGAAGAGACAATAGCTAATGTTGGTAAGGGCATGAGAAATTGGAACCTTCATATACACTGCTTCTGAGAGTGAAAAATGATACAACCAATTTGGAAAACAATTTAGCAATTAAATCTGGAGTTACCATAGGACTCAGCAATCTACTCGTAAGTGTATATCCAAAGGGAAAGACAAAGATTCACATAGTATCTTGTATACAAACATTCATAGCCACATTCATCATAATTGCCAAAAAGTAGTAACCCAAATATCCTTCAACTGATGAATAGACAAGATGTAGTCTATCCATACGAGTTGGGGTGTCATTTGAAAATAGAAGAATGAAGTGCTAATATAGGTTACAATATGGATGAGCCTTGAAAACATTAAGAAGCAAGTCACAAAAGATCACAGATCCTATGATTCTATTTACATAAAATTTCCAGAATAGGCAACCCTAGAGAGAGCATAGATCCATGGTTACCTCAGGCTGGACTTAGGGGTACTGACATGCAAGACGACCTAGGTCATGGAGTTTGCAAACTTCAACTTCAAGGATGTCAGGGTGCCTAGGTGGCTCAGTCATTTAAGCATCTGACTCTTAATTTTGGCTCAGGTCATGATCTCACGGTTTGTGAGTTTGAACCCTGCCTCGGGCTCTGTGCTAACAGCGCAGAGCCTGCTTGGGATTCTCTGTCTCCCTCTCACTCTTAAATAAATAAATAAATAAATAAATAAATTTTTAAATGCTGCCTCTGCCACTTACTGGTTATGGGATATTGGCCAAGTCAATTAAGCTTGCTATTTAAAAAAAAAAAAAAAAAAAAAGACCGCTTACCCAAGTGGCTGCAACAATTTACACTCCTGTCTGCAGGGTATGAACCTGATCTCTGCTCCATTTTCTTATTAGCATTGGGGATGATCAAGTCTTTAAGTTTCTGCCAATATAGGGGGTATAAAATGGTAACACTGTGGTCTTTGCTTGCCGTTTCCTCAATTTTGAAGGAGGTTGATGGTCTTGTGTTTCCCATTTGGATTTCGCCCCCTTAGGTCCCTTGCCTGTTTTTCTGCTTTGTATTTCCTTCTTTTTCTTATCATGTTCTTATGTATATTATTATATATTAATATGTAAGATATATGTGGATTTTAGATACAATTAGTTATGGGTGGCAAAAGTTCTCTTCTGATTTGTAACTTGTTTTCACTTTGTCTTGATAATAGTTATTATGTAATTATAGCCTAAGTAGTAGTTATTATGTAATTATAGCATATTATAATAGTTATTAATGTAGCTGGGTTTAAGACTCTCTACCGTTTTATGGTTTGCTTTGTGTCTTATATACAAGATCCTTACTGAAGCACCTGGGTGGCTTAGTCAAGTGACCAACTTCCACTCAGGTCATGATCTCATAGTTTGTGAGTTCAAGACCCAAGGTCCTGAAGATAATTTATTATAGTATTTTCTAAACGTTTTTCTGTTTATATGTAAGTCTTACATCTTATATCTGGAATATATTTGTGCATGAGGAGTTGGGATTTTCTTCAATGGATAACTAGTTATCTTAAAGTCATTTAATAGCTCATCTAGTCTTTCCTTAATGATCAGCAATGCCCCTTTATTAAGGTTCCACTTCTGAGTGGCATTCATTTATGCACCCTCTATTCTGTTTCTTGCAGCCATCTATTCTTGCATCAATGTTATGCATTTATGGAGACATTTTATAGGCTATATATTTATAGAGACAGTTTATAGGCTATACATTTGAAGTCTATATGAATGTATATTTTATATGTTAAATAGTTTATAAAATATGTTTATAGAAATATGTAACTTGATACCTGCTAGGGCAAGCCCCTCCACTTATTTTTCTTCAAGAGTATCTTGGCTATTGTTTGCCTTTTGTGCTTTTATGCAAGTTTTAGTTTCATCTGTCAAGACTGCCAAAAAGCTTCTTGGGATTTTCAGTGGGAATTTACTGAATCTATAGATCAGAACTGACACTTTTACATGGCCTATTAATGAGCAGGATATATATCTCTATTAAAATCATTAAAGATTCTTAAAAGTTAAATTTTTCATAGAACTTTTTACATAACTTGTCAGATGTATTCTTTGAGATTTTTATTATTTCTATTCTAATGGTATTGTTTTTTAATCATGTGTTCCAATCACTGATGTACTCAAATAGAAATT
>NC_043703.1:131110622-131112637 GCF_006229205.1 Suricata suricatta
TCTCTCTCTCTGTCTCTCTCTGTCCCACCCCTACTTGTTGTCTCTCTCAAAAATAAACATTTAGAAAAATTATGTTTCTATACATCTACTTTTTAAAATTATTTTGTTTCCAATAATTTAATAGGTTTGGTTGCTTTCAATGTAGTAATCGTAGACTGAGTAATGACAGCTTTGCCACTTCCCAATACTCAGATTTTTAATTTTTTTCTTACCATAATAGTTAAGACCTTCACTACAATATTGAATAAATGGGACAATGATGAAAAAACTGGTTTTGGTACTGATTTTAGTGCTTTAACACTAAACATGATTTTTGCTCTGGGTTTTTGGCAGATACCCACATTAAGGTTAAGAAAGTGACCTCTATTCCTAGGAGTTCTCACCCCTACGTGAGAATTTTCACGTACTTGGTTTTACATCTCTTGTGGTAAACCACCCCCTCCCCCCCCCAGCCACCTCTGCAGCCTCAGCCCTACCCACTTCACCCCCACTGACACCACCTCAATGTAGGAGCCTCTCCTAATTCCTCAGATCACTCACCTCGCCCAGGGGGACTTTGGTCACCTGGGCTGCAGTCATAAAGCCTGAGGACCCGTGCGATGTCCGAGGTGCTCAGGTTCCATCGCTGGCCAATGTGGACACTGGGAGCCCAGAGCGGGGTGATGGTGGGCAGCCCACGCCGGCTGAAGGCAAGCCTGAAACCCAGCAGGTGGGGACCTGAATCCAGATCACAGTGAGGGGAGGGCAGTGCTGAAGGAAGGAAGGGCAGGGGAGGGGGTCCTCACCTCCCATAATGCATCACTGATGAGTAGTCATAGGGCACCAGCATGTTGCTGCTCCGAGATTTGATGAAGTTGATTTCAAAGCCTGGAGACACAAAAACAAAACCTGGTGATCAAGGAAGAGGGCAGGGGAGGGAAGGGTCAGGTGACAGGGGTCTTCTGAGAACGTGTACCCTACATGAGCTGACAAATCCAGAACTACAGCCGGATATGCTCCCTTCCCAGTGTCAAGCAATCCCTGGTCCCCCATCTCCTTGGTGCCTTCACTGCTGACTCCTCCCCTCCCTGCAAGGGGCCCAGACCACCACTAGCTGATGTGGAAACACAGGGACCTCATGGCTTCCTAGAATTCACTCCACTTCTTTCTGCTCTCCAACTCACCAGTATGTAGCTCTTTACAGAACAGCTTTCACTAAGTCATACCCTATGCAGGGTCTCTCTCTGACACCCCTACTCTTGAGATAAAGTACCTGCTTTAGAGACCCATTCGCCCACTGCCTGCTGCTGGGCTCCCACTCCCCAGCAGCAAGTCACCTGTTCTTTCTGCCTTAGGCCAGCAGTACCATCCCCCCGCCAACACCCAGCACTTCCCCCACTTCCCAGAAGAAACCGTTTTCCCCATCACTCGAGTCCCCCAGGCCCTGCCCTTCACAGTGAACCTCTGAAAAAACAGCCGTGCCCTGGGTATTTGTTCTCCCAACCGCCCCTGCCCCTGCCCCAGGCCCAGCCTCTTCCACAACCTGCCATACTAGCCTCTTACTTCTTCCTTTTAAAAACCTTTAATATATTAAATGGTTTTGAACAGGCAATATGTTCACCTGGTTTAAAAGTCAAAATGTTAAGCTATGTGATAAGCCTCCCCGTCTATCCTCCTTCTGAGTTCCTACTCCCCACCCCCAGTTAGTTACTATTATTAGTTTATATATCTTAGCAGTTTGTTCTATACATATCAATACAAATGTACTCTCATTTCTCTTCATGCTTTAGTATGTGTTTTTATTATTTGAGAGACCGAGACCAAGACGTGGGGAAAGGGGCAGAGGGAGTGAGTAGAGATTATATATATATTATATATATAATATATATATTATGTGTGTATATATGTGTGTGTGTATATATGTGTGTGTGTATATATGTGTGTGTGTATATATGTGTGTGTGTATATATGTGTGTGTGTATATATGTGTGTGTGTATATATGTGTGTGTGTATATATGTGTGTGTGTATATATGT
>NC_043703.1:131112737-131126636 GCF_006229205.1 Suricata suricatta
TCAGCACAAAGTCCTAGGTAGGGCACCATCCTAAGGACCCTAGATCATGACCAGAGCTGAAATTAGGAGTCGAATACTCAACTGACTGAGCCACCCAGGCACCTCTCATTTCTCTGCATTCTTAAATAATTTTCCCCCCACTAGAGTACCTGGTGTTTTAACCCATTTTATGGTTAATAAAACCACTGTTCACTTATGGGGAAGAGCACTGGGTGTTGTATATAAACCAATTTGACAATAAACTATTTAAAAAATAAAAAAATAAAAAAAAGAAAACCACTGTTGAGTTTATGAGTGCCAGGTTTTCTAACTCATTAACTTCTGTCTTACACTTCATTCCCTCCTGCTCTTTTTTTTTTTTTTAACTTGGATTGAAAGCTTCATTTTTTTTCTATTTTTATTGATAAGTATTTAAGTCTACACATTTTCCCTGAACATTATTTTAGCTGTGAATGATTGGTTCTAATGTGTTGTGGGTTTTTTTCTTTAAAGAATTCCTGAAATTTACCCTTGGAACTAAAAGGATTATTGTTTTTTAGACTTGAATCTCCAAGTACAAGAACTTTTCAGTTGTGATTTGTTATTTTCTACTTTGCATTTACATCACCATCAAAACATTTGAATTAACTTTTTCAAATTTGATGTTTTTCTATCATATAGGAAGTTTTCACAAGTATTCCATGAGCCCTTGGAAGGATTATAGTCTCTATTTTCGGGGTATAGTCACTATCATCACCCCCTTCCTTAGGCAAAGCTCTGATCTCAAGCTCCATCCCTCCTCTCATTATCAGGTACTACCCAAGTCTCCCCCAGAGTACCCTTTCTCTGGGGCTCCACGCATACTGATCTTTGAGCAGCACCCCACCCCACCCACTTCACCTGGTTACCCCCACAACAGCAGCAAAACTGCTCATGCAAACTGCCTTCTAATCCTTCCCCTTCTACATCCATTCCTCCAGACCAAACCCCTGATCATGTAATCTCCTCTGCTTCCTTCTTTCATGAAGGGATTGTCTCTCTGCGCTTCTAACCTCCTGAATCAGGCTGTCCCCCCACAAGGGTGGGATCTCACCCTCACGGGGGTCAGATGCCCAGCGCTCATCACCACGGCCAGCACACAGATCCTGCTTACCAGCATCCAACATGGCGGCCCACTCCCAGACCAGCCTTGGCTTTGCCCCTGCCACCCGTTAGGACATGGCCCTCCTGTGCTTCCTCTGTCCCACAGGCCCATTAGTGTCGATCTCACAAGGACCAAGCCCCTGCAGTGCTGTCCTCAGCCTCCTGCATCTGGCACTTAGCACACACAGTCCGCTACTCTAAGGCCTTCGGTCTTGGCTCAGCCCCTGCAGCTGGCACACAAGGCCTGCCCCTGCTCACATGGCAGCATGGGGACTGCTTGTTGCATACACCATGAACAAGGCTCAAAGGATACCATCAACTCCCTCCCCAGGTACCTGGCTGTATTCACGAGAGAAAAAAGGAGACACAAAGCAAACAGCAATGCCCTATCTCGGCCATGACTGTGTGTGGGCAGATGGAAGGCTTCAGGCCCAGAGCAGCAGTATCTGGACCACCTCCAGGTCTCAGAGAAGCAGGAGCCCCATCTTCCCCATTGTGGATAAGCAGATGGTAGGAAGACGAAGAATCTTTTCTAAAGTGGCAGGCAGCTCTTCAGGCCCCGGGCCAATGCCTGCGGCCCTCTCCCCCCAAGACCCCCGGGTCCAACGTGGGCCGTGCACGATTTGACTTACCTGGGAGGATCTCGTTCCAGTTGATACGGATATAGTGGTCCCGATCAGCCCGTGAGTGCTCATGCCAGAAGCCCAGGACATGCATGAGCTCATGCAGGACAATGCCTGGGCCCTTCTGCAGACAGGTAGGGGCCAACGATACCACCTGCATCCCTCCACTGCGTCCCACGCTGGAGAAACACCTGCAGGACCAGGAGAGAATATGGGGTACAGCACCAGCCCAGAGATCTAGAGCAGGCCCCTTCCCCCTCCTCCCAAGTCCTGAGATGAATGAGCACCAACAGGTAGTCTCCATCCTAGATTCTAGTCCCAGGTTTGCAGTTCCCAAGTCCCTTCACTGCTTGGGCATCTGTGAAATGGGTACACTGGAACTCATCACCAGCCTGGGGTACAAGGAAGATGTAGAAGTGGATAGGAGCACCGATACCAGAAGCAGTTCATTGGGTGAGCATCCAATGTGGGGGGTTCCCAAGTCACAGTTTTCACACATGATCTTAGGTCTCTGACAAGCTAGGTAATGGGTACTGCCATTATCCCCACTTTCACAGAGAAGGCAGGAGAGCCTCGAAGATAAGCTCTTGCCCAGTGTTAGAGGGCTCCTACACTCTGGAACTCCGATCCAAAGCCAGGTGTGTCCCATGAAAGGTGTCCCCATTATCCAGACTGAAGTCTCCCCAGAGGAGGGTTTCTTAAGGAGGGCCAAGCACCTAATTCCCCTCCTTTTCCACCTTCTGCCCTGGGTATTTGTAGATCTAGCTCCCATAGGGCAAACCACTCAGTGGGTATGGGGGGAGCTTTGGATCTTGGAAGACCAGCGCTGAAATAGGTTTTAGACCATGGCTTAGTTAAAGCCAGGCTGAAGGCAGAAGCTGAAGAACTCACCCTGCACATGCATGCTTACGCGTGGACCCACACGGCCCCAGGAGTACTCACCCAGACATGGGGACGATGGAAATGAAGTCTCTCTGGCCCTGGTAGGCAACAAACCTGATGCATGTGAAGCGTTCAAACTCGTCAAATGCCTTCAGGATGATGTCACGGCTGGGTTTATCTGGGGAGGCAACACCCTGGCTGAACCTCCCACCAAGACCCCAGAGCCCTTGTGACCCATTGGGAGTCCACATGCAGGGTGAGCACAGAGCTTCAAATCACTCTTCCAAAATGGAATGTCAAAAAAGGATAGGGGCGCCTAGGTGGCTCAGTTGGTTAAGCATCCGACTTCAGCTCAGGTCATGATCTCACAGTATGTGAATTCGAGCCCTGTGTGAGGATCTGTGCTGACAGCTCAGAGCCTGGAGCCTGCTTTGGATTCTGTGTGTCTCTCTCTCTGCCCTTCCCCCTGCTCACACTATTTTCTCAAAAATAAAAATTAAGAAAAAAAAAAAAAAGGAGCTTGAGGCTTGGGGAAAGGGGAGGTAGAGGAAGCTGGGTCTCAGGCCCCAGCTCTGTGACCTTGGGTCACAGTCCTCTGGACTGGTCTTGAAATGGGTCAGATAGTCCCTCCCAGCTCAGGAGGCCCTCAGGAATAAAAGACTTCTTGTGAAAGGGCTCTTTGGTCGTGTCCGTGAGTAGAGGCAAAGGGAAGAAACTCAGGAGCCCAGGCTGCATGGGGAGGAAGGGCCTGGGGCCAGAGGGAGGCCCACGGCTCCCAGGACTGGGAGCACATGAAGCACATGTTCACTTACCGTATTTGCTGGAGAGCAGGAAGGGGACCTCCACAACCTCCCCATTCTTAGGCCACTTGTTGCTGGTAGCTGAGAATAGCCGGAAGGGACTCTGAAGAGAGAAGGCATTTCAGGAGCCCCTGGGGACACAGGTCAGCCTAGCTTCTTGCCCCCCAGTGGTACCAAATCTCGGGCCATAAGAGCCCTAAAGACGTGAGAAGCAAGACACAGGTTCAAGAGGAGGGTGGAGGACACTAGAAACAGGACAGAGGGCTAGGAAATGTGGGGACCTGCTATGGGAGCCGTGATGACCACCACCATCCTTTGTTCTACAGAACAGAACTTGTAATCAATTCTGTCCAACATAAAAACAAAAGTCCTTGTTCCTAATGAGGCTGACTAGGAGTCCCAGGGTGGCCTAGTTCAGAAAAGCTCTGAGCTCCACCAGCAGCCCCACCCTCCCAAGGTGCAGCAGTCAGCTGAATATCCCCGAATTTCCATGGAAAGTGAGGAAGGGTCCTTCTAGGGCTGGTGATGAGGCAACACCCCTGGCCTCAGCAACTCCTGTTTCCTCTCTTCCACCAACCAAAACCCTTTGAGCGGTAGGCTTCTTGGAAGGTCCTGCGCCCACCAGCTACCAAAGGTTTCCCTGGATTCCGCTCTTACCCCTGTCCTCGCTGAATAACCAGGAACAGGGACCTTGCCCCACACACAAGGCTCCTGCCCAGCCCCAGCCTTTGGCTCTTCAGCCCAGCCTCATGCTGTACCACCCATGGGCAGCCACCCAACAGCAGAACAGTCTTGCTGTCACCAGGTCACAATTCTGGTCAGGATACCTCTGCCACCCAGTCTCCTATAACGTGGCCTGGTTCTCCTGAATACTGTGCATTCTCACCTCCCTGCCTAGGTCACCCCAAGTCCCACCCAGCCGTCTCCCCTTCTGACTCCGCCCCTCAGGCATCCCTGCATTACCTCCCCAAGTCATGGCCACCACTTCGGTGTTCACCACCACCAGCGTCCCACAGCCCAACCAGCCAATCTGGTGTTCTTCTCTTCCTTCATTCCAGTACTTTCTGAGCACCTCCCCCGGGCATGGTACCAAGCCGGGCTCAAACGCCCTCCTTCAGGAAGCCCTCCCAGACTGATAGCTGTTACCACTGCAGAGGCTACCCTCCCTCCCTCTCCTTCAGTCTGGCTAATTGTTGAACATTCGCTGTGACTTTAGCAAGGGGGGGGTGGGGATCATCTATCAAGCTACAAGCAACAGAGATGGGTCCCTCACATGTCACACCCCCATGACACCGGAGGCGGAGCTTACAGGCTTCTACTAACAACATCTGTGAAGTTATTTGCCCTGATGTGCATGCGTGCCCACACTCACTGGCCGGAGGATGTCCCCCTCGAGGAGGAAGCTGCTCTCTGGGGTTTCCTCTGGGATGAGCCCTGGGAAGGAAGGAAAGGATGAGTGTGAGCCTATGCCCCCCATAATCCAGACTCTAGGGACAGGCCCAGAAGCAACCCCAAGATCTGTCCTTCCCAACTCTGAAGCTCTGGGCCCCGAGGCTGTGTGGCCTCAGGCAAGTCACACAGCCCCTCTGAGTCTCCCATCTACAAACATGTGTAATGCTTCTCAACCAGTCACACTTCTCCCTTGCTCAAACACAGCCCAGCGCTCCTACAACCCACACTATCTGGTCCCAACTCCTCCCTCTGTGTTCGCGCCTTGCTAATTAGGAGCAGGCTTTTCCCTCCAGCTGTCTCCATCTCCCTCTGCAGCACAGGCTGTACTCTAGCAACATGCCCTGGACTCTCGTGGCCCCCCTCAGCTCCCCTCTAATCCCCACCCATTGGTGGGATATTCAGGACCCTTGCAGTGACAAGGTCTCTGCTTCTGTCTCCAGCCTCCGCTTCTGCCACAGAGGCCTTCTCCACAGCCTCCTGACTAACAGATCAGCCCCCGAGGAGTCTCAGAGGAAGGCCTGGCACCCTGGAGGTACCTTAGGTTGGGATTTCTAGAAGCAGAGCCTGAGCTGGGGAGGCACTTGCAAGTGATTTATTGAGGGGTGCTGGGGGAGGCCCCGACTCTGCCAGGATGCAGCCTCAGTCTAACCCCACAGGAGCTCTGGACCCCCAATGGCACCACAAACTTGATCCACTTTGAGGCAGGGGGCTGGCCCATGGCCCATAGGAGTCACAGTGGGTTGGCTACCTTGTGCAGGGTAGGGGGTAGCTTCCCAGGCATTCCTGGTAGAGGGCCTTCAGCTGCGAGGCCTTAGCGGCCAACATTCCCAGCAGCTGGGGATGGGGTGTGCTTCCCGGAAAAGGGCCTCTCGGATAGCCTTTGGGCTCCAGCAGCCCTAGCTGAGAGTATCCATGGCAGCTGAAAATCAATGCCAGGAAAGCCTCAGATTGGTTCTGGCTACCTCCAGACCAGTTCCAGTTACCAAGAAGTGGCATACGGCCCTGCTCACGCTCTGCAGTGCTGGGGCCCTGAGTGGCTCAAAGAGAAAGAGGAGGGGCTACTATTCGGTGGCCACCACATTGGAGGGATTCCCCTCCCTCCAGAAGATCCCTCTGTCCCCCTCCCTTCTCCAACATCTAAACTCCAGTTTGTTTTTTCCTAGCAGCTTCATTCCAGGTTATCTATATGTTCATTTATTTTTGACACACACACACACACACACACACACACACACACACACACACACTACAAGCAGGGGAGGGTCAGGGAGGAAGGGGGACACAGAATCCGAAGCAGGCTCCAGGCTCTGAGCTGGCAGCCAGAGCCCGACATGGGGCTTGAACTCGCAAGCTGTGAGATCATGACCGGAGCAGAAGGTGGACTTTAACCCACTGAGCCACCCAGGCACCCCTATATGTTCTGTTTCTTCAGAGGAGATCCCCAGGCAGGGAGGCCATGGGCCTCACACCTCTGTGTTTGTGCCCAGCTCACACCCTCACACCTGCAGACTATCCTGCACCAGGTGGCTGACATCTTTCCAAACACCCGCTAATGACTTAGTTTAACACCAGCTGGAGCGTCCAAAGACCCGTGCTTTTTATCAGGCCATTTTTAAAAACCTATGCTTTTCTCCCTTCTTATAAAACAATCTAGCAGAAAAGACACAGAAATGTAGACTTTTCAAAAGTTGCCCATAGACCGAGAACTGCTACTCACCAGAGCCTCGTAAGCTGGCCCACTTCCAGCTCGTTCTGCTCCTCTTCGGGTCCTGCATGGTTTTCACCACATGACACGGACAACTTCGTAGCCCCTCCCCCCCCAAGAAGACACAGCACCCTCACCTTGGTTAATCGCAGGGATGTCCTTGTCCGAGGCCGTCTGGGTTCCCTCGGGGTTGAGACCCTCGGAGAAGCTGCTTTCACAGGCTTCTGAGCAGCTGGAGGCTGAGGGCGCTCCTAGGATCAAGGCTGGCCCAGATGGGCACATACCCATGATACCCAAAGTGCCCTCATTGGTGAGAGACGACAACAGGGCATGGGGAGTGGGGTGGGCTGGTATCAGAACATGACAGCCAGGCCCTTCACCAAGGCAGGCCCCCAGAAAGTAGTCCTGGGAGACTGCCTGGCCTCCCCTCGTCCAAGCTGGTGGCAAGGCCTAGACAACTTTGAGGAAGGCACTCCTTTAAGGGAACCAACACTGGGTTCTAAAAGGCAGCGCAGGCTCTTAATAGCTGTGTATATGAGATAGGGGAGGAAGCAAAAGAGAGAGGCAGGAGGACCTCAGGCTCTAACACCGAAGGTGATCCAGGCTAGCCTGGACCCTACCCCATGCCTCCCTGCTCAGCCCAGGCCTCTGGACACTGGACTCAGACTGGGTAAGCCTGGCATGACCAGCAAAACAAGGATGTCTGGGGGCCACACCTGCGACTTCCTGCCAGGCAGCCCCTCTGCTTTCAGGGTCTTCACGATGCCTCCCCTTGGCACCCATTGGAGCTGAATTCTGGGAACATCCCTGGAAAGCCCATTTTCTGAGCCACTCAGATCAATTTCAGATCCCTGCAGGCTCCAGCCACACCCTTCTCACCTCTACTCTGCAGGCTGGCAGCCCACTTACCTGGCAAAGAGAGCAGACCCAGCACCCAAGGCCAGAGGCCTCCCATAGTCATGCTGTCTACAGTGGCCCCCGTGGGTCCCGCGGCAAGAGGGAGCACGAATCCCGGACAAGCACAAGCCAACCACAAGCCAACCGCCCACACTCCCACCCTTAAATAGCAGCTTCTCCGGCCCCACCTGCAGCCCCGCCCCAACCAACTCCACCTGCCGCCCGACCCACTCCTACGTGTCTTCCCCACCCCCGGCCCTACCCACTCCTGTTTTCCCCACCCTCAGCCCGGGTGGAGCCTTCTGGACCCTAGTCAATCCTTCCTAGCCTGACTGAAGTGGGCAAGAAAGTAAGAGTTCAGGCACAAAGCGCCCTGCAGGGAAGGAGGGCACCACTTGGGAGTGTGCCTCTTCTGAGGTCCCCTCCTACCACCAGGGGGCAGAGAAACATCACAGAAGGGTACTGAGGCGGGTTCTCTGGCGTGGATCTCAGCCTCCAATATGTAGAGACCCCTTTCCCACCCCCGCCCTGTGCGCAGACATGGGAAAGGCTGCCTGAGACTCTGAGGCACCCCCAGTCTATCTGTAGAAGGAGGGCAAGGTCACTACTTTTTATAAGCTTTTATTTTTAGTATACATACAGGAAAATGCAGGAATCAGGAAAATTTTACACACTGAACGCCTAACATAACCAGCACCCCAGAGAAGCCTGCCATGTGGAAAGGGGATCAGTTGCATACCTCCACCTTGGCATGGACACTACCCCGTCATCCCCCCAGGTGCCTTGCAAAATTGGCATTTATCCCCATTTCACAGATTCAGAAACTAAAGCTCCTCACCCACATTCCTCCTCTTCTCTTCTCCTTGGCTGCTAGAGAAGCCCATTCTCAGATCTTGGTCACAAAGGGGCCCACCTGGATTTAAGTCCTGGAAGTGAGGGATTTAGGGGGTTCCCCCAGCCAATGTCCAATGAAGATGAGCAACAGAGACGAGGCAAGGTCACCAGCTACTGTCCACAAATGCCTCTCAGCATCCTGCCATGCCTGGAATCCAGCATTTCTCAAAAGATAGAGGAGTCAGAATCACAGGGAGAACAGACAGCGGCCCCCGGTGCTCCGGTGTGTATTAATGTATGTAACAATGCTTGCAGCTGGCCACCTCCACGCTTTGTAAAATAATCGTAATAATAATCACCCTGCTTGGGTAGAGATTCTTAGTGAAGAGATTCCGTGTGACTTGAGGTCATTACGCTAAGCAAAATAAGCCATTCACCAGAGGGCAAATATGGTGTGGTTGCGCTTAAATGAGGTAGATAGTCAGATTCAGAGACAGAAAGTAGAATGGTGGTTGCCAGGGCCTGGGGGAAAAGAGAAATGGGGATTTGCTGTTTAATGGGTACAGAGTTTCAGCTTTGCAAGATGTGAAAGTTCTGGAGAACTTGAATATGCTTAACATTACATATACTTAAAAATAGTAAAGATGATACATTTTATGTTATACATAAATGTATACTGTATCTGTGGGATACATTCCAAGACCCCCAGTGGGTGCCTGAAACTGTGGGTAATACCAAACCCTATATATAGTATTTTTTCCTATACAAACGTACCTATGATAACATTTAAGTTCCAGGTTAGGCATAGTAGGGGCGCCTGGGTGGCTCAGTTGGTTAGGCGTCAGACTCTTGATCTCAGCTTGGGTCTTGATCTCAGGGTCGAGTTGAGGCCCTGTGTTGGGCTCCATTCTGAATGTGGAGCCTACAAAGGAAGGGAGGAAGGGAGGAAGGAAGGATGGAAGGGGGAGCTAGAGAGGAAGGAAAGAGAGAGGGAGAAAGGAAGGAAGAAAGAAAACAATCTAGGCACAGTAAGAGATTAACAACAACTAATAAGTGCTGTAATTCTTTATATAAGCTTATTTTTGAGGAGGGGGGGGCAGAGAAAGAGCAGAGAGAGGCAGAGAGAGAATCCCAAGCAGGCTCCACATTGTGCACTCAAAGCTGACGTGGGGCTTGAACTCGTGAACCATGAGATCACAACAAAATCAAGAGTTGTACACCTAACTGACTGAGCCACCCAGTCACCCCAACAACTTATAAATGCTGCAATTAAAGCTATGTGAATATGGTCTCTCTCTCAAAATATCTTACTGCCCTTCTTGTGATGATAGGAGATAATATGCCTGCGTAATGAAATGAAGTGACATGTATGATGTAGGCACAGGACACAGTGTTAGGCTGATATTGACCTTCTGATGATACATCAGAAGGAGGATTATCTGCTTCCAGATCGCAGTTGACCATGGGCAACTAAAACCACAGGAAGCAAAACCTCGGATAAGAAGGGACTACCATATATTTTTAGATTTTTTTTTTTTTTACTTATTTTTGAGAGAAAGAGAGAACACAAACAGGGGAGGGGCAGAGAGAGAGGGAGACACAGAATCCGAAGCAGGCTCCTGAATCTGAGTGGTCAGTACAGAGTCTGATGCAGGGCTCGAACCCACAAGCCATGAGATCATGACCTGAGCTGAAGTTGGATGCTTAGCCAACTGAGCCAAGGCAGACACACCCCACCCCCGTATATTTTAACCACAATTTGAAAGTTTTAAATAAATAAATAAATAAATAAATAAATAAATAAATAAATAAATAAGAAGGAAGGGTTGCCTGGGTGGTTCTGTCAGTTAAGCATCCAACTCTTGATTTCAGCTCAGGTCATGTTCAGGGTTATGGGACTGACCCCCACATATCAGGCTATACACTGAGCAAGAAGCCTGCTTAAGACTCTCTCTCTCTCTCTCTTTTTCTCTCTCTCTCCTTATCTCCCTCTGTCTGCCCATCTCCCCTGCTCATGTTCTCTCTCTCTCAAATAAAACAATATATATTTAAAAAAATAAGGAAGGAAAGAGAGAGACATGCAGTTTGTTTAGAAAACAAACTTAAACACAGTAAGGGAGGCTGGACGGGGAGGGTAGGTGGAACGGATGGGGCAGTGGTGAGGCTGGAGTGGGCAGCCACCAGTCGTGCTATTCACGAGATGTGACTGTGTGGTGGGAAGGCTCCAATGACTCAGGCCCCAGATGCTCCCCCACCCCCACCCCACCAACCCCAAGCTGAGCGCTAGGAAGCCCCAATAATAAGCCCAGCTCTGTCCCGTTCTCACCAGGGAGCGCCACACCCACTCCCATGTGGCCAAGGGAACAACGCTCTGGGGAAGGGCTGTTTGTCCTTCACCCAGCCTTGCAGAACAGGTGCCCACCTGTGCCAGACCCCGGGCACAGAGGGCAGAGCAGACCACAGGCCCTGCCCTCATGAGCATCCAGCCTCTTGAAGACACACACCTTCACACCTGAAAACCTTCAGGGACCATCAGCTAACATGTCCTGAGCACCTACTATACATAGATGCTGGACTAAGCCCCTCAAATGGATTGACTGGCCTGCAGGGAGAGACCACCCTAACTGGCAGGGGCTAATAATAAAACCCCACTTTACAGATAAGAGAGCTGAAATACAGCGGTCAGAGCTGGCTCCCTGACCATCAAACTACACCCCCCAGGTGTCCCCCGTCTGCCGCTCAGGACTTTCTGAGGAAGAGCCAGCACTCGGCAAGGGGAACATTTGATCTGAGTTTGGAAAGAGAGTTAGATGACACTCCCAGTGGCCAGTAGCGTCAGAGTGTGGGCTGAATGACACAGGGTGAGCTGTCCGAGCGCTGTCCTCAAGGGCCTCAGCACCCCTTGCTCTCAGGCGAACCACAGTACGCGTTTCCGGCCGCCTCAGCGAGCACCCCTCCACTCTGGCTTGGGCCGGCCCTCAACTCTGCCCTCCCCAGACCGCACGGTCTCGTACCAGGCAAGTAACCGATATTCGATCAAGACATGCTACTTGAGTGGGTGGAAAGAACAACTCAGCTCAGGCCTGGTGACATGTTCTCCGCACCAGACACCAGGCCACACGGCTTCTGGGGACAAGAGGGAACTCTGAACAGGGGCCGAGGTGAGCCGGCACTCTGAGGCTGGGGGCCCGGCCTGGGTGTGTGAAAAGAGGTGAGAAGCTGTGCTGCCCTACTGTGGAGGAAAGGCGGCCTGGCCTAGCACACGCGCACACGCAGCCACGGGAAGAGCCACACACGTGGGCACCCACACAAGTATGCATGACAAGCAGGTGTGTGGGAGGCGAGAACAGACCCCCACACCCGTGGTAGTAGCCTCATCTGCAGGCACACACATATATATCCATCCGCATTCCAAAAAGGCAGTGGGGTCTGAGCTGTGGACACAGCCTTTTCCCCACAGGGTCCAAAGCCAATAACAGGAATAAGGTTGGAAACAGTCTCCCAGAAACCACCTCCTTCAACTCTGGAGCTGGCCTGGGTCAGGACATCCCCCCCAGGGGGGTGGGGGAGGGCAAGGCTGGGGGTGGGGGCTCCTCCTGTGGGTGAGGCCCCACCAGCACCTTCTTCCTTCCACTTCTCGGATACTGCAGGCACAAGGAAAGGTGAGGTCTGATGAAGAAACGGCGTTCGAGCATTTTCCCAGGCGCGGACTTGGGACCAGATGCTTGAGCAGTTGTTTTTTAAACAAAACAATATTTTATTGACATAGCCTCAAGTTTCTGTATAAATATAAAGTGCTAAGTTTCCAATCCCCCCCTCCCCCCCTCCCCCGCCCACAGGGCTGGGAGGAAGTGGGGGAGGGAGTGTTAAATGTCAGCTGAACACAAATAACTTTCCAGCGCCTGGCCAATACAGGCGCCAACCGCTCACACAGACACACGTGCGCACACGTAAGCACAGAGGTCCGGACGCCACAGACGCGTCACTTCCCTGACGCCCAGCTCCCCAGGAGCTCAAGGCGCAGACTCTGGGCCTGTAGTGGACCACCCCCCTCCCCCAGACAGGGCTCCTGGTTGTCACAGCTTGTTCCCCTGTAGCTCTCTGGCTGCCAAGGGCTTCAACACGATGGTGGGACCAATGAGAATCCATGGGTGTAGAGTCCAGTCAGTTTCTGCCAGAAGACAGAGCGGGGAGGGGAAGCAGACACGCCCTCCTTTCTGGTTCCCGGATGAGGACCAGCCCTCATGCCTAGCAGAAGAGCACCAGGTGAGAAAGTCCAGCATTCCCACGGCCCCAGCAACGCCACCTGGGGGCTTTTCAAATTCCAGGAAAGGGGCAGCTTTCCCTGAACTGAGGAGCTCGGTGGCCCTGGGGCAGCCAGCATGGTACGGCCCTGCCTCAGTGACACAGCACCTGAGTCTCAAACTGTAGCAGCTGCCCCATAAAACTGAAGTTGGGGGAGATGACCCCCCGGCGTTGCTTAACAAAGTCGAAGGCCTCATCCAGTCTCACGCGGTGGCTCTGGATCAGGTAAGCCAGGCAGATGGTGGCCGAGCGCGAGATGCCCGCCTGGCAGTGCACCAGCACCCGGCCTCCACTGTGCTTCACCGAGTCTGCAAAGGAGATGGGGAAGGGGAGGGGGGTCAGACCAGAAGGCAGGCAGGGGAGGTGACAGATGCCCCTTCGGGTCCCTGGGCTGAGGACCCCCTCTTACCGATGAAGCTTATGGCCTCCTGGAACCAGACACTGATCTCCACCATCTGGTTGTCCTCCACTGGGATGCTCTTGTAGCGGAAAAGGCCCTCAAAGTGGTTGGGGCAGCTGGCGGAGACGTTGAGGACAGCGGTGATGCCACAGGCCTGCAGCCCCTGAAGGTCAGAGGAGTGGCTGCAGCTGCCCAGGAACAGGTAGGGTAAGATCTCCACAGGGCCGCCCTGCATGGGGAGGCGGATGGGGATGATGGTGAGGTCTTCTCAGCTCAGGCCTGGAGAGCCTGAGCACCAGTGAGGGGAGGGAGACATGGCAGGCTGGCTGGGACAAGAGAAGCCCTCAGACTATCCTGACCAGGATCACACTCAAGAATATGAGGACACAAGGGGACACAAGGACACACTCACAAACAGACACCTCTCAGTCAAGGCCCCACATATGCTGCAGGCACACAGATTCACAGAAGTGCACATGAGCAGCCCACACCAGACACGCAAAGATGTGTTCCCGTTTGCTGCGGACACACACACACACACACACACACACACACACACACACACACGAGTGTGGACATGGAGAGACTCCTTGCATCCACAGGTGGCAGCCGATTTCCCCAGGGTTGCCTATCCTGCAAATGCGTAGGTAGAGGGGAGAGCAGTGCAAGGAGCCCTGATCTCAACTCACCTGGTCATAGAAGGGAGCCCTGGCGTCAGAACGGCTGTTCTCGACCCCAACAGGCGACAAGGCCGGGGCGGAGGACTCGGAGCACAGATCAGGGCAGCAGGCCTGGAAGTCGTCGAAGCCGCCTACAGGGAAAGAGAGAGGCCAGGGAAAGAGAGAGGCGGTTAGCTGGATGGGCCCGGCGGGAGGGCAG
>NC_043703.1:131126736-131174810 GCF_006229205.1 Suricata suricatta
GTGGCGCACGTGGCGCCGGCAGAAGGCCAGGAAGGGACGGCAGTCGAGCAGCAGCGTGCGCTCGGCCTCCCGCGGCTCCCGCAGCAGCGCGCCCAGCGCCGCGCAGTCCAGCTCGCGCGCCGCCTCCAGCCCCATAGCGACAGCCCCGGCCCCTCTAACCGCGCTTCTTCCTCTCTGTCCCCTGAGCGCTCCCGGACTCTCGCGGCCGCCGCGTGGCCCGAAAGGAGGGTTCTGGGCGCCCTGGGCGGCGCCCCGGCTTAAGTACCCCTGGGCCGGCCTCCCGGGTCACCATACAAGGGCAGCAGGAAGGCGCCGGCGCCCGCCCCCGCAGCCCGCAGCGGGCGCGAACTGGGCGGGGACGGGGCGGGCTGAGGGTGGGAGAGGAAGCCGGGACCAGTTCTTGAGGGAAGGTGTTTGCCAGGATCAGTTGGGCGCAAATGCCACCCGCCACTTTTGCGCCCTAGCCTGGAAGACCGCTCCCAACCCTTGGGCTGCTCCACACTGCTCAGGCCTTGGGAACTGGCTTCTCAGATGCAGGTCCGCGGGCCCAGAGACGGCTGCAGAGCCCAGTGGTGCTCCTTGTCAAGCTTCCTCTCCCTTTTTCCTTTCTCTTCCAGGATTTCCCCCTCTAGGAATGTGTTACCAAAACACTGACATTGTGATGATTTCTACACTGGAGACTGGGGAACCATGTTGACCCTTTTCTACTTAGAAGCCTCACCGAGGAGGAACTTTATTTCCCCTTCTCCCTCCTCTCATGCAGTGCATGGCTAAGACCAGTGCTCTGGGTCTTGAAACAAGTTAGTGGCCAAGCTAGTCTAGACCATTATCCCCTGGGCCCAAGACCCTGGACATTGGCATGAGAAGGACCCCTGGACCTTCCAGGGGAAAGGCAGAGGCCTATGATAAGTTTCCAGTAATGAGTGGGGCAAGGCTTCCCCCGGGGCCCAGGGAAACCCGAGGGGCCCAGGGCAAAGCACTTCCCCCAGTCACAGGCCAACTCGGAAGGGGAACTCTGGCTGACGTTGCTGGGCTCTCCCTGGGGCCTTGTGGGAATTTCAGGAGCCTCACCAAGGGGAAGAAGGAGAAGAACTACCAGAATCTGCCTCCTCCACTCCCTTACCACGCCCCCTCTCAGCCCTCCCTGGACAGCAGGGACCTCAGACTGGCACCAGAGCAAGACAGTGAGTTTGAGAATGGGGAACTCCATAATCTACGTCCCCTCTGCCCACCCCACCCCAGCTGCAAACCCTTTACCAGATGTGGTGAGGCCCAGGTGGGGGGTGGCGGGGGGGAAGGATCTGGGCCCCTGGGTTGGAGGCAAGAAATTTTGGCCACTGAACTCCATAGCAGAGATGTTTAGGTGGATGGGCCAGCATCCTGGAGCAGGAGCTGCCCCCATTCCTGCCCCTAGCTGTGTGGGATTTCAGATCCCAACCCCTTAGGCTCCCACTACTCAGTGCCCTGTGTAAGACCCTTGCTGTTCCCTAGGTCCGGACTGTCTTGGAGGGCTACAACTCAGACCCATGTCAACCCCCAAGCCCTCCACTTGGCTTATAAACTCTAAACTCCTCAGAATGGTGGGTCTCTGTGTCTGTAGATCTGAATGCACAGTGGTTGAGGTGGTTTGTAGCTCATGTGTGCTGCAGGGAAGAGGAGATCCAGGGAACAGAAGCCCCAAGGACTCCAAAGATTCTTGGGGCCAAGGTACTCTCTCATGCCTCAGTGTCCCCATCTGTAATATGGAGATCATAATGGACCAGCTGTTCACCCACACCAGTTCTAAGGCCATGAGGCTACACCACTGCCTGGGCCCTGCACTGTCCTGTCCCTCCCTACAGGCCAGTCTGGAGGCTGATGCGGCAAAGCCCACAACAGAGCCAGGGTGTCTGGGCCCCAGATCCCAGAGGCTGATAGGGGGCCCTTATCCTTGGCATCAGCCTGGCAAATGACTTAATGGCTGATTCCAGGGGCAAATTACAGAGCATGCCAAAGAATAGTCAGGTCCAGTCTTGCTAACCCGTGGGGCTGGCGTCACCTGCCATGCTGGGAGCCATGGCCTTCCAGCTCCTTGGGGAGGAGGTATGAGAACTGGCCAGCTGAGATCCTGGCTCAAGAGGGACAATCAGCTCAATTGTAGGAGCTGCCGACCCGGACTCCCGTGCTGGGCTGTCCCCCACCTTGGGAAAAACGGACTCGAAGTTCCACTCGGGAGTAGGAGTGCGTTATCAAAGGTTTGCTCTAACGGCACTGTTCCTGGGGCCCTGCCCGCGCTCTGCCTGAGGGGGCTGCATATGTGTCACCCCCTCAGAGCCACCTGCTGTGGGGCTGTCCCTTTTGAAGCTTTGGAACACAGACTCGAGGAGGCCTGACTTAGCACTGAAAGAGGAGCTTCTTCCCAAACCGGGTAACCCCCACCCCCAATAACAGGGTGAAAGCCCAAGGCCGGGGTAAGAAGAGAGGGAGAAGAGGGCACAAACCCACATCCCACCCCCACTGCTGCTCTGACTAAAGATCCCCAGACCTTTGGTGAGTCATGGCACGAGATGTCTTCCCTCCTTTGCTGCCTCCTGAAGGGACAGTCATCCCCCTGGTAGAGGGGAGGCACACAGGCAGGAGGAGGAGACAGTGTGAGGAAGGGTCTCAGACTGGATGCCCCCCAGGCTGTAGGTTCTAGAGGGAGGACCCCTGCTTTTCACTAGACCAGAAGGGACAACAGCAGGGGTGTGCCATCTGTTACTCTTTGTAACCACCTACTTTGACAGTGAGGGTCATTTACTTCCCGCCTTTGGGATTTGTGGTCCTTCACTGCCCCCACTAGCACATCTCCCCAGCTCCCATGCAAAGTGGTTTCCTATCTACAATCACGAAGCTCTAAGCTCTGTGCTGACGTGGGCTTGTGTGTCGTGTTCCTTCCTCCTCCCAAACCTACACCCCAAGCCTCTGCCCTAGGGAGGAAGGAAGAAATGAATGGCGTGGCTACCATCCTTATGCAGGGCAGGTATGAAGGTGAGAGTGACGAGTGATGGCCTCCCCCAGCCTCATCTGAGGAGTGAGTCAGGATGACGTCAGGTTTCCTGTGCCAGGCCTCTGCCTGGGAGGCACGGCAGCCACCCCCACAGGCTCCTGCCAGGGGAGGACAGTGACTCCATGCTCTTCGAAGATGGCCCCGTCCAGCACCAAGGGGGGCATCCAGCTCTTGGAAAGGCCAACTCAGAAGAGGGTCCTCCTGTGGCCGATGGGGCTGGTGTCTGTCCCCACGCGCGCTGTCACATGTATACGTGGGCAGGAGCAGTCAGGCAGTCTGCTGGGAAAGCTCTCCTCCACACAATCGGTATGTCGAGAAGAAAGTCTGCAACTTGGGACTGGTGTGGGTTTGACACCTCTCAAGTATTAGCTGCTTCCCCAGGCATCCGTATCCAGATCAGTCTTTCCTTTGTGCATGTGCTCATTTACCGGCCCCTCACTTGAAAAATATATTTCGAGGACCCGTGATGTGTCAGGTACTTTTCTGGGTGCTGAGAATACAGCAGTAAATCACAAAACACTGCCCTCAGGGAGCTGACCTCATTGTTTCAATAATATTTGTTTTTGCGCCTATGTCGTCTTCATGGCGAGTGAGACGAGTTATCCACCTAGAGTAATGATATTGTTGAATGGTACAGATGGGACCCAAAGATGTTACAGAGTGTGACACAGATAGGAGATGTGACACAGGAGATGTGACGTGGGTAGAAGATGCAACACGGGTAGGAGAGTCAGGACTCGTTCCCCAGGAAAGGATCCCCACGGCCTGGTTCTGTGGGGTCTGGTTCTCCCTTCTGCCATGATCTCCCATCAAGAGAGGAGCATGAGGCATGGAGGATGGAGGTGAGAGCAGGCCACAGCCCTGAGGAAGGGCAACTGGGAGATCCAATCTCATTGCCAAGGCCAGAGCCAGCTCCACTGGACGAGACCCATGCTCCACGGGCGTGTCCATCGAAGGGACCGGGTTTGGCTGCACCCGTGATGTGCCTGGGCTTGTGGCTAGGGAAGACCTCTCCACACTCTTCCCTTGGCAGGCACCCACCCCCAGCACACCTTGGGACTCCAGCACTTGCCTGTTGCAGCCATGAAATGGCCCCTTCCCACCCCGTTGGCCAGATGTGTCCCTGGCTTAGGATGAAGTAGCCAAGAAGGGATGAAGAGGTTGCTAGGGAAGAGCTCTGTCACCAGTGGGAACAGTTAGGCAAGAGGCAAGGGATTCTCAGAAATGTGACCGCACTGTGGTCTCAGGGTGCCTGGCTCTGTGACAAGAGGACTCCCAGGGCCGCCCACAGCCAGAGCTGGGTGCAGTGTGAGGGGTGGCAAGGGGGCTTGGAGGCCCAGAGGAGCCAGAGACTGTTCTTTCCCACCTGCCACTCTGACACCTTTACCACCACCAGAGACCAGGCTGGTCCACTCCCTGAAGACCAGTAATCCCAGCAGCAGCCGGGCAATGGCAGCAGCGTGTGTCAGTGAGTCCTGGGGACTCTGGAGCCACATTGCCTTGGCTCAAACACAGCTGGGCTGCTTCCTTGCTGTGTGGACTTGGGCAAGTCATTTAACCTCTCTGTGCCCTCATGAAATAATAGCAGTTACTAGCATGGTGCTGGGTGCCTTCTAACCATTACTGCATCTAAGCTTCAGGCTTGAGGGCAACATCATTACCCATGCTTTGCGGACAGTGAAACCCAGACCCAGAGGGGTTAGGCGGTAGAACCAAGAGCACACAGCACAGCCTGTATGTAAATGGGAAAACTGGGAACGGAACCACGAGATTATCTGTCTCAGGCAGGGTCTACACAGGCCCTCTTGTGTCCTGTGTCCTCCTCTTTCGATGCCAGGTCTCATCTTTCTTCATATAAACAATACTCACACTGGTTGAGTGCTTGCTATGTGCCTGGCTCTGTCCTAAAACCTTTACGGGAATTCTCACGTGCAATCCTCGGACAGCCCTAAGAGGTAGGAATGGCCGGTACTTCAAATACAAATGGGGGAACCAAGGCACCGAGATGCTGACTAGTTTACCCAAGCGGTCATAGTGGGTAGAGGGTAGAGCCAGAGTTGGAACTCACAATGTTCTGTCCCTCCCTCCAACCCTCAGAATCCAGATCCTCACCCCACCCACCCAGGCTCTTATCCGCTCCCGCCCTTGCCCAAAGCTCTTCTCTCAGCTGGGCTCTGGGCACACAAGCCGCCATCCAGGAGGACCTATTTTTAGGGCATCAGTGCTATCTCCGGCTCGCCTACAGACCCCTTGAGGATGCACAGGGCACTGGGCAGCCCAATGCCCAGCACACAGTGGGAGCCCGATGGGTCTCTGGAGACGTGTCAACTTGTCTCTGTGCTGGCCCTCAAACGGGAAGTTGATTACATAGGAAGTTGGAAATCACAATGTTGAACAGAGGTCAGTGTCAGGATGGGACCTGCGGGGCCCCTCACTCTGACCTCCTCCCGGCTCCAGAGCAGAAAAGGAGCCCTCGGGTCCCCACAGCAGAGAATGGTTCCAGGGAGTAAACAGGCCAGCATGAGAGTAGAAAAGTCCACGCAACCTGTGCGGGGAGCCATTGGGGGCCATTGCAGTGGCTCAGGGGAACTGGCTGGACCTGGGGGGCAGTGAAGATGGAGAATGTGTCCAGATCACGTGTGGGGAGAATGAGCAGGGACTGTGGACAGAGCCATGGGAGGAGGGCTCCCGAGTTTGGGCTGAGCAGAGGAGTGGACAGCTGTCTAAGGGAAAGAGGAGGCCAGGCCTTCACCTCCTCCTTCCCGACCCTGAGCCCTGCCCAGGCACCTGCTCCCCCAGCCAGGGGACCCAGCAGCCAGCTGCGGGAAGCCAGCTGCTGTGTGTGCTCACCATGTCCCAGAACTCAGTTTTACAGCCTGGAAGAGGGTCGCTTGCTCAGCACATGTGAAGGAAAAGGGCAGAGAAAGGGAGGCTGCCTACACTCACAGCCAGAGAGGAGCCCGGGGGCTGGAGGACACAGGGTGCCTAGGAGTGCCTCAGCTCTGAGGCTGGCTAGAGCAGCACAGATGGCTTGGGGGTTGGGAGAGGAAATGTTGGGAGAGGATTAGGTGGATCAGGACCACAGATCCGATTACGCTGCCCTTGAAGAAAAGCTGAAGCCATCACTGTTCATGGAATCGTCCCTGGACATCTAGAGAGGGCCATGCACGTGCACATGCACACACCCACACACACGTGCATACACAGTCATACACGCACATGTTCTTTGGAGGGGAGACCACCCTAGGAGATCTCGAGGCTAAACAAGATGGTCCACATTAGTGTTTGACTCTGCAAATAGAGTGGCTAAGGCTCCCCTGGGGGTCAGGCCCTGTGCTGGGTGCCGCAGGGACACCTCACTATGAGCTGGGCTTTGCTGTCATCCCCAGTGACACAATTCCTTATAGCCCATCCACTATCCCAAGTTAGGAACCCTTCTTCAAGGAGAGAGCTATACAGGCAGAAATGTCCCAAGGAGCCAGGCCTGGCTGTATTCTTGGCAGGTCCTTTTTGAGCAACCCAACCAAGATGTCCTGTGTCTTTCTGGGGGGAAGCTGCTGGCCGTGTCTCCCCAGCCTGAGTCATGCATAGCAAGGACTAGGCAAGGTATGCCCACCTCAGTTTCTCCAGGGGCAGGGGCAGGCCTCAGATTTAGTCTGACACAGGAAAGAACCCTGGATGCCAGGCCGGGCAGGTCACCAGTAGTTGCATAGACCCGCCTTCTGGGAGCATGCAGGGGCCAGGCAGGCACAGATACCCAATGTCCCTGCCATCACAGAGCCGGCTGGCCGAAGCTGCAAGATCACCCAGCAGTGGCCCTGAGTGCAAAAGAGCAGAAGGTTGGAACGAGGCCATGGGCCCCACGGTGCAGCCCTGAAGACAGTAGTCATTAGGCTAGAAATACAGGCGGTTAGACCTCCCCATGGCAGGTCTGGGTAGTAAGGGTGAGGACGGGACACCAGGGACACAGGAGGGCTGGAGGGTGTGCTGTCCTTGCCCAGAACCCATAAGAGGACCCACAGGAGAGCAGGACACCCATGCCCTAGGAGGTGTCTGGAGAAGCAGCTGGAAAGACCTACATCTGGGGAGCCACCTGCCCTCTTCCTTCTCCCCTGCTCTCACTTTCTTTTCCTCCTCTCTCTCCTCTTCTCCCAGTCCTCTCCTCCCCACCTTCCAGCTGCCTCCCAGTCTCAGCCCCCTTTATTAAATATCCACACAGAGGGGCACCTGGGTGGCTCAGTTGGTTGAGGGTCTGACTTCGGCTCAGGTCATGATCTCACAGTTTGTGAGTTCGAGCCCCGCATCGGGCTCTTCGGTGACCGCTAGCTCAGAGCCTGGAGCCTGCTTTGGATTCTGTGTCTCTTTCTCTTTCTGCCTCTCCCCTGTTCACACACTCTCTCTGTCTCTCAAAAATAAATAAATGTAAAAAAAAAAAATCCACAGAGGGACCCTGTGTGATGGTGGGCAAGCCCCTCCCCCCCAGGACTGCAGCCTCCTCTCTTGGACAGGAAGGGATGGGACCCCTACTGACAGCACCCAGCCCGAGTGTGGAGCACCCCTCTCTCAGCTCAGAGACCACATATGGTGACAGCCCAGGTCCTACTCCTGGGCCTGGCCTTGAGGGCTTACCATTATCCCACGTCCCCCACTGCCCTTGCTCTTCCCTGCACCCATGGCTGGAGCCACCGTCTCCAGGAAAACTTCCTGGGCCCTCGAGCAGCCTTGCAGATTTCCCTCGGGCCCAGTGTCTCTGGGAGCCCTCCGTCCTGCCCTGCGGCCCCACATCATCCCAGGCCCAGAACAGCTGCTGCTCCAGGGATGCTCCCTTGCGCGGTGCCAGAGGGGTGGACTGCCCCCAGCCCAAGGCTCCTGTCCATCAAGGCCAAAGGCCAAAGGCAGAAGCCAGCACTCTAACTCTAAGGTCAGGGTGAGGTCAGGATGCAAAACTGCCCCGCCCTCTATAGAGCAGGTGCCCTAGAGCCTGGAGACACTTCCCATCTAGGGACTGAAGCCCCTGCTGAGGCAGGGGGATGGCAAACGTGAACTAGACAGTTTCATCCAGTACAGGATGCTCACCAGAGTTTTGGTCACTTTCCCGCACACCAGAATTTCAGTTCCCTGCACCTTTCACCCACCAGGCCCCTCTGCCCAGGCCTCAGACTCTAGCCCAGAATGTCAATTGCCATGGGGCTACCCAGAGCCCTTCGACCTTCCCCAGCTCCTGGGGGCCAGGGCCTGCCTTCTGCTCCCCTACTGGAGACCCCAGACCCTGCTGGCTTCCCCAGCTCTGTTCCAGAGCCCCAGGCATCTGCATGGTACCTCACACTGGCTCACGCTGGAGAGGAAGAAAACACTTGGCTATGTTTTCAAACTCACATTTTCTTTCTTTCTTTTTTTTAATGTTTATTTTTGAGAGAGAGAGAGAAGGGAAGGGGCAGAGAGGGAGAGAGACACAGAATCTGAAGCAGGTTCCAGGCTCTAAGCTGTCAGCACAGAGCTGGACACAGGCTCAAACCCACAAACTGTGAGATCATGAGCCAAAGCTGGATGCTTAACTGACTGAGCCCCTCCAGGTGCCCCCCAAACTCACACTTTTTGTGGACCCACCATGTGTTAGCTACACTCTACCACATTTCTCATTGTTCGTTTTATGTCACTTTAGGAGATAGGAATTACTGGGGTGCCTGGGTGGCTTAGTCGTTAAACATCTGACTTCACCTTAGGTCATGATTTCACAGTTTGTGAGCTCAAGCCCTGCTTCAGGTGAGCACAAGCCCCAGATAAGCCCCACTTCTCTCTATTTCTCTCTCAGTTCCTTGTGGGATTCTCTCTCTCTGTCTCTCTGCCCTTCAATCATTTGCACTCTCTTTCTTTAAATAAAAAAAAAAGATAAGACTTACTTAACTTTAAGTGACAAGAATTACTTATTCTCCCCATTTTGCAGATGAAAAAACTGAAGTTCAGACATTTTCCCAAGTGCACTCACGGTTGAGCTAGGATGCCAACCCTTCCGTTCCCTGTAAAGTCCCTGTGCTTTGTGCATTGTTCCCACCTCTCCAACAATAGTGAGTGACTCGAAGGTGTGCCTGGGTCCTGAACCCCCCACCGGCAGGCTGCAGGAGAGGTGTCCTAAGGTTGTGAGCAGGCCGCTGGGCTCCTCCCTGCATCCCCCCTGGCAGCCTCTGTTCTTGTTTGGAGTCAGCAGTCACCCCCTCACCCATCCAACAGGAGCAGAACAGAGACTCACATCTGCCCAGGGTCCTCAGCAGGGGACCTCAAATGTGGTTACAAATTAGAGGGTCTGGATCCCATCTTCCAGGGATTAGGGGACCCTTTCTACCTTGGCTGAAAGATGAGTTTGCTTTGCCTCCACCTCCAGGAAGCCTCCCTGGCAGCCCTAATGGAGCATTGACTCTCTCTTGGGAGCACCACAGCACTGCTGAGTCCCCAGGAGCCTGGTACACCCAGCTGCTGCCTGCCCCTCCCAGATTCCACTCTGTCCTTGGTGCCAGGCAAAGGACTGGAGTGAAGGAGGTGGGGGCAGAGCGCTCTCACGCATCCTGCCTTCCCCTCCCTGCTCGGCTTCACCCAGGCCTCACCCCAGGGATTTTCATCAGCGCTAATCTACAGATGACAAAAGAGGTCCAGAGAGGGGACGTGAGACAGCAAGGCCAAGTCCAGAGCAGGGGGCTGGTGGAATGGAGGACAGGTCTTGTCTCATCTGCCTAGGAGAAGCACTCCCTTCCTTCCACCCCTTTACGGAACTCTCCTGCCCCAGGGCCGACCGCAGTCCTCTGACTCCCACAGGAGGCCCTGTGCCAGAGCCAAGCTGAGCAATGAGGCTGTGGGCAGCTGGCAGCCATGGTTCCTGTGGGGCAGGGGCAGGTCACAGAGGAGCTGCTGGGCTTGTCTTCCGTGGTCTCCCAATTCCCCATCCAGAGCCTCAGGGCTGGAAGAGAGGTTCACTGCAGCCTGGCCAGGGAGGGAAGAGGTTACTGGAGCCTCTAGAGCCGTGGGGTGGCCACATGGGTCTGGAGAACACTGGGCAAGGCAGTGTCCAGAAGCCTGAAGTCTTTGAGGTGAGGCCATGCTGGGCTCCCTGGTGCCTCCACAGGGGGCCAGGGCAGCTCCCCCAGACTGGTTCTATGCAGGGCCAGGTCTCAGTGGGGAAGAGAGCCCCAACCCCAGTTAAATAAGGGAAACAGAAACTGCTCGCATACCAACAGCGAGGCTCCTTCCCTTTCCCAGTGAGCCCTGCCGGGCAGCCCCCTTGCGCTGAGCTGTGGCCGGTGAGTCAGCCTCAGCCGCCTCCTGAGGAAGGGGCCAGAGTCGCGCCACTGCCTGCCTGGCTGTTGTGGGAACTGATGAGCCACCTTCCGGAAAGGGATTTTGGAAACTATGAAGGGCTGTGCATGTGTAAATAATGTAAAGAATTATGGAACAGTAGGCTCGTGACCCTGTGGCCAGAACCTGGGCCACACCTAATGGCAAGGGAGACTCATGATCCTCGACAGCCATGTTCCCAGCCAAAATCCCAGGCTCTACTGCACCAAGCAAGCTCGTCAAAAAGTGGAACCCATTTAACATTCACTCAAGGTAACAGAAAAGCAGAATTCTTAGAATACTAGAAATAGAAAAATAGAAGCCTTCTTAAGTCCAGCGAACATCATACTTCATAGTGAAGCTTCAGGATCATTCTCCCAGAAGGAAGACCAAGATGAGCTAGTATACCAGAACAGCTGGCCAGACAGGGTTCTGGGGGTCCTGGCCTTCCAACAAGACAAGAGATGCAAGAGAACAGAAACTGTTGTTATTTGTAGAAAATAGGACTACCTGTCAGAAGAATCTAAAAGGATCATCTGACAAATATTGGCACTATAAAGGGAAATCAGCAAGGTGACCAGATACAAGATCATCATACAACAATTGTTGCTTTCCAACACACACACACACATCACTGGGAAATTGTAATAAAATGTTGCCATTCAAAATATTAACAATAACTGTAAGATACCAAGAGACAAGCCTAACAGGAATGTGTAAGACCTATGTTAAGACAGCTGTAAAATTTGGTAGAAAGGATGAGACAGCACTAAGTATACAGAGAACTGTGTCGCGCCCCATAACAGGAATATGTGACATAAAGATGTGGGGTCCTAACTGGCTTGATCTGTAAATGCATTACATCCCAGTCAAAATCATGAGATGCTTTAATGGGATCTGACAAGCTGGTTTTCACATTCATGTGAAGGAGAAAATGTTACAAAAATAACAAAGAATTTTTTGAAAATTAAGAACACACAGGAAGGACTTGTCCTACTTGTTATAAAAATAAACTACAGGGGCGTCTGGGTGGCTCAGTCAGCTAAGTGTCTGACTATTGATTTTAGCTCAGGTCCTGATCTCATAATTTGTGAGTTTGAGCTCTGAGTGGGGCTCTGTGTAGATAGCTTGGTAGTCTGCTTGGTATTCTCTCTCTCTCTCCCTCTCTCTGCCCCTCCTCTGCTCATGTTCTCTCTCTCTCTCTCTCTCTCTCTCTCTCAAAATAAATGAACTTAAAAAAATAAGCCGCAAAACTCTAGTGATATTTTGTTTTTTATAAAGCGTTTAAAAATTTTTTAATGTTTATTTATTTTTGAGAGAGAGAGAGAGAGAAAGAGAAACAGAGCATGAGCAGGGGAGGGGCAGAGAGACAGAGGGAGACACAGAATCCGAAGCAGACTCCAGGCTCTGAGCTGTCAGCATAGAGCCCAATGCAGGGCTCAAAATTGCAAACTGTGAGATCATGACCTGAGGCAAAGTCAGATGCTTAACCAACTCAGCCACTCAGATGCCCCAAAAGTCCAGTGATTTTTCAAGGGTGGTTTGTCCCAGAAGTAGGAAGACCGAGCAGTGGAACCGATTAGAAGGTCTAAAAGCCCACTTAGTGACAGAGGTGGCATTTCAAACCAACAGACCAAAGACTAGACTCTTCCACCTACAGCAATAGACAGCTGGCTGTCCACGCGTTCAAAATGTTTGATCCATATCTCAAGTTCAGAAAAACACATTCCATGTATAATAAATCACTTAAAATAAGACCAAAATATGCAAGTATTAGGTAAAATATCTACCAGAATATGTTCAAAGCTTTGGGGTTAAAAAGCCATAAGCAAAATGCAGACCACAAAGGCCACATGTGAAAGAATTGATAGATTTGAACTCCTTTCAATTAATTTTTTCTGCTGATCAAACTCACCATAAACAAAGGTAAAGGGCAAGTGACAGACATGGAGAAAATATTTGAAAAACAAATAACAGATAAAAGGTTATTATTCACTCATTCACTCATGCATAGGACAATTGATTTGGGGGGTGCCTACTCTGGGCCAGGTGACTGCCCCGGGTGTAAACACATTTAACAGATGTTCTTACATTCTCCCATTCTCCTGGTTCTTACATTCTAACGAGGCGGGGAGTGAGAGAATAAAGAAATAAATAAACATGGGTGTCAGATAGCAGTCATAGAAAAAAGTAAACAGGGAGGAGAAAGGGATGTGAAGAAGAAAAGCAAAGAGGTGAGGCCATCCAAAAATGAACAAGGAGGGGTACCTGGGTGGCTCAGTCGGTTAAGCGTCTGACTTCAGCTCAGGTCATGATCTCACAGTTCGTGGGTTTGAGCCCCGTGTCAGGCTCTGTGCTGACAGCTAGCTCAGAGCCTGGAGCTGCTTCCGATACTGTGTCTCCCCCTCTCTCTGCCCTTCCCCCACTCGTGCTCTGTTTCTCTCTGTCTCATTAATAAATAAACATAATTTTTTTAAATAATGAACAAGAAAAAGCCAAAGAACACAATAGAAAAAGGGGCAAGGAATACCAACGTAGAATTCACGGTCAAGAAATGCAAATGTCCAGTAAACATGCCGCCCTTGTGCTCTGCCCACAGGAACAATGTGATGGGATCATTTGCTCAGTACTGGGACGGTCAGGTAAATAAGGAGCCTCACACCCCTTTGGTAGGAGTATAAATTGGTATCATTTCAGAGGTGTGTGTGCAATTCAGCAAAGCCTATCCAAATGTTGAAAGCACATTCCCTTTGGCCCTACAACCTCTCTTCTGGGTATCTCTCTGGAAAGGGAATTGTAGAAAGATTTCCGATGCAGCACTGTCTGTACTGGTGGGAAGTGGAATGCACAATTTTCAAGTTCTACTGAGGATCCATAAAAGAATCATGACATAAAGCTACACCCACTGATCTAGAACAAACTCCAAGAGAACATGAAAAAGGGGAGCTGCCCATAAGGTTGTATGGTATGATACTATTTTTATAAAAAAGAGAAAGTTCTATAGTCTATATAAACATAAATATGTATCAAAATGCTCTAGGAGAAAGAAGTCGGGTTACAGACCAAGGAAAAGCATGGAAGCACCCAGCGGAGGCTGGTGGCATGGCAAGAGCTGGGGGGCCACACCGTGGCTGGGCCAGCCCGGAAGCAAATGTCTAGGATTCTTCAGTGGACTGTGAGAGGAAGGGACCCTGAGGTCTGCTGCAGGGGCGTGTGGTGGGGAGTCGTTCTGACAAGGAAAGAGAATGCCAGTGTTAGTGCTGGTGGGAGGCCAGGCCAGAGGGGAGACTGAAGGCCCTGAGCAGGCTACATGGGTGGGCTCTGTCCGGATGTGCAAAAAGAGGCCCCCAGTGACACTGATGTACACACCTTAGGCCAGGTGTGCCCCAGCACCCCGTGCTGGCTGACTCTGCCTGGGATACCTTTACCCACCCCTCATAGGCCCCTCCTTTAAGAGTTCCCTTACACCTCACTTCCTCCAGGAAGCCTTCCCAGATCCTCAGGCTGAACCAAGGGCCTCTCCCAGGGTCTCCCAGAGCCCAGGCTCATCGCTGCACTTCACCCCTCCCAATACTTGGGCCTCCCTGATGTCAGGGAATGGGCATGGGCAGTTTCGCTTTGCCTGCTCTTAGCTCAGGCCTGGCCCCAGCAGGTCCTCCATGGGTGTTTACTGGATGGACAAGTGAAATATTTGCCTTGTTCTTCCTTCATGTTTGGTTTGCTCTTGGGTATCAGGCCTCCCTAGGGTAGCTGGGGAGATTTAATTTCCATCTCTACAGAAGGCACCATTCCTGTCCTCTGCCCCATCCTCTCACCCAGGGGTCCGATTCTGCCCTGGCTGGGAGCCAGGCCGGGCGGGGGAGGCCTGTCAGGGAGCAGGATGTGACGACTCCCACGCAGCCCAGGGTCTTTTTCCGTGGCTCAGAGCACGCTATACCAGGTGGCCCGCCTTTGCTGGGAGCCACCTTGCTTCTCACGGCCCCTCTCTGCTCACATCCTGTTTCCACCCCTCTGACACCCTGGGCCCCAAGCTTTGGGCCCCCACCCCCGCCTGCTGGGTTTTCACACGGCCTTTCCTGTGTGTTCTAGGAGCACAAGCCTCTTGCTTTCAACTCCTGGGGCCTTGGAGGAATTTGCAGTTGATCTTGCCCTCCCAAAGGAACAGTCTTAATGTGTCAGATGTTTCATGGGGCAGGTCTGGCTTAGAACAGCACCAAGGTGGAGGGGTAGGGTCAAGGGTCAGGGTCAGGCCAGGGTCAGGAGGCCCCACTCCAAGCCTGTTTCTCACACCAACACACTATGTGACCTTGGGCGAGATCCTTAAAGTATCTGAGCCTCAGTTTCCTTGGCTACCAAACGGGAACCCAAAGGGGGAGGCCTCACTGGTGAAAGCCAGCAACAAAGATGTCCACTGCATACGCAGAGACCCCAAGTCCTAGCTCCCCCAGGGCAGGGGCCTCATCCGCCACACCCTACCCTGCACTCACTTATCACACAACAGTTGCTCTGCTCCCTGTCATCCCAGAAGTCTACCCACCTATAGAAATCTGAGAACAAACAGAAAAGAAAGAAGACAGTGAAGCACTGGCCATAACCCACCTTGGTTCATTTTTGGAGTCACTCCCTCCCTAGGTGTGAGACGTTTGCACTTGGTTAGAAAGGGCAGGTAGGGGAAGTCACTGCTGAAAGCAAGGCGGTTGGCCCACGAAGCCTGGCAGGGAGCCCCAGGCAAGCACAGAGAGACCTTGCCCCTCTCCTCCTCCCTGCCCTCCTCGCCAGCTGGTCCCACCAGCCTCCAAGGACCCCTGTAGCCTCCCCTCTCATCACCATCTCCCCTTCCAGGGCAAGTCTGGCAGTGGGGCTAGACACCAGGCGGGTCCAGGTGGAGGCCAGTCCGAACAGGGAATGCAGCACCTCACACACCCCATGGGGGACACGACTGGTGGTGGATGGCCTCCAGACCTCCCCCACCAGATGCCCAGAGTCCTGCCCTTCTCAGCCATTGTGCAGTAGGGCCGGGCCACGTGACCCACTCCAGCCAATGAAATGTCACTTCCGGGCTGGGCGCTAAAAAGCCCTGTGGGATTTTTCCAGTCTTGCTCTCTTTCTCTGGCTTTTTGAATGGGGAGGCCCTCCTGTTCTGCAGGTAGTGCGGTGAGGGAGGTCTGTGAGCCAGTCCTGAACCTTTGCTAACATGTCAAGGGATAGGCATGGTTGGGCAGCAGGGCACCATATTCGGCTCTCCTGCTTAGCACAGCTGTCTTTGCTGGAAAGCCCCACGTTTGTTTCTACTGGGACAAACCCACCCTCCGCGACCCTGCTCCCCTGCCCCGCAGCTGACTTCTCACACTGCATCTATTAAATCCCTCTGCTTCCTGTCACCCACCACCATCTGGGTCCGGAGCTTCCCCTCAGCCTTCAGACAATTAATTAGTCATGTACATCCTGTTCACCCCGCTCCTAGGGATCCTGGAGAGTGAGGGGTTTCTCCTATCTGGCCTGAGAGCCAGCACCTTCGAGGCAGCCCAACCTTTCCCACATAAAAGGGCAGCTGCTACTGGCCCTAACTCTGACTGCTGCATTGGTCTGTACAGACTCCAACAGGGGTGGAGGGGGTGGAGGAAACCCCTCCTATCACATTTGGGCACTGTTACTGACTGCCCACTTGGCTTCCTGGTCGCTTTTTCATTTATTATAACCTAAGCATGTCCCCATGTCTCAAGCACCAACCCACAGGAACCAAAGACACTTGTTCTGTCCACAGCACTTCCTGGCTTATTGTGTCTACTCCCCCTGCCGCCTGCCAAGTCCTGAGTTCGCTTCCTTTTTTGCTCTTCCAAATCTAACACCTAGGGAAAGAAAATCTAATGGCTTAATCCAACTCTCAGCTTTGGTAGCTAAATGCTGCTGGAGAAAACCACCATAATGTGTCCTTCTCTGCTCTTCCCTCTCACTTATGGGTCCCCTGATCCTTGTGCCCCTCTTGGCAGCCTAGCTTCTGTGCTAGCTATGCTTAGAACATAAAACTAGTAAACCAGGATGGACAAAGCAAGGTTTGATCCCTACCTCACACCACCTACATACTGGAGTAGATATCTAAATATAAAAAGTTACACTACAAAGCTAAGAGATAAGCGTGTAGGAGGGCATCTTTTTCACCTTGAGGGAACAAGATTTTAAAAGCACAGATTATAGTTGAAGAAAAAATGCATTTGACTACATAAAAAGTAAAGATCTCAGCTCAATAAACAATATCATAGATAGTTATTAGATGAGTGCTAAACTGGGAGAAAATGTTTGCAGAATCTAAAACTGACAACAGTTATTGCATATATATTATCTTTTGTTTTGCAAATAAACTATTAAAAATCCTAATTCAGCATATACAAGGAATGTTTGCAAATCAAGAAGCAAAATAGAGAATTTGTAGAGAAATGGATATAGCCATAATAGGCAATTCATATAAGGGAAATCTAAATGGTTAACAAGTATGTAAAGAAATACTTAAACTCCCTAGCAGTTAGAGAACTCAAAAATAAAACTATAAGATAACCTTTTACACCATTCAGATTGGCAAAATTAAAAATAATTAAAAATCAGGGGTGCCTAGGTGGCTCAGTTGGTTGAACAACCAACTCTTGATTTCAGGTCAGGTCATGGAATTGAGCCCCACATCGGGCTCCACACTGAGCATCGAGCCTGTTTAAGACTCTCTTTCTCTCTTTCTCTCTCTCTCTCCTTTTACCCCTCTCGCCTGCTTGCACTCCCTCTCTCTGAAAAAAATAAAATACTTAAAAATAAATAAAACAGATAATACCAAGTACTGGCAAAGATGTAGGGAAAGAAATGGGGCAGTATTGAGTCAAAACATTGGCAAAATCTGTTTCTTCACTCTTAAGGAAAGAAAAACACTCAAGACAAAAACCAGAAAAACCTTTCCTGTAAAAAGTGTGGGAAAGTGTAGAATAGGTCAAGGAGAGGGAAAAAAAGTAGGGATGAAAGGGAATGACACTCCCATTCTGCCTCAGATGAAATACAAAATAATCTGCAGTGAGGATATATATGTAGTAACAGAGAACAAGGAATAATTGGAAATATCCTCAATGTTAAATATGAATTTAACCTCATCCCATATATAAAAATTGTACAGATCATGAATTATACAGATCATGAACCTAAATGTAAAACCGAAAGCTATAAAGTGTCTAGAGGAAGACATAGGAGAAAATCTTTGCATCCTTGAGTTAGACAAAGTTTTCTTAGAACATAAAAGCACAAAAAATAAAAGAAGAAAATTAATAAGCTGGACTTCATCAAAATTATAAACTTGTGTTCTTTGAAAGATACCATTAAAAAAAAAAGGCAAGCCACAGACAGTAAAAATATATTCCCAACACATGTATCAGATAAAAGACTTGTATCTAAGATACACAAATACACATTTCAACAATAAAATGATAAATAAACCAATTTTAAATGAGCACAGGTATTAAATAAATTCCTCTAAAACAGATAAAAAATGGCCAATAAACACATGAAAAGATGCCCAACATCATTACTCACCGGGAAGTGCAAATCAAAACTTCACATTCACTGAGATGACTAGAATAAAAAGAACAATAACAAGTGTTAGGGACGTGCAGAAATTGGAATCCTCCTAAGTTGCTCGTACAAACGTAAAAGGGGGCAGCTGCTTTGGAAAACAGTTTGAAAGTAACTCAAAAAGCTGAACTGAGTTACCATATGACCCATCAATTCCTGTCCTAGGCATACAATCAAGGGAATTATTTAAACATATGTCCCTACAAAACCTTAAACATGAATATTCATAACGGAATTATTCATAATGGCCAAAACAGTAGAAAAAACTCAGTCAGCAAATGATAAATGGATAAACAAAATGTGGTATATCCATGCCATGGGATAGCATTCAATCATATAAAGAATGAAGTCTTGAGTACATGCTACAGCATGGATGAACCTTGAAAACGTTATGCTAAGTGAAAGAAGCTGGTCAAAAGGACCACAGATAGGGCACCTGGGTGGCTCAGTTGCTCAAGCGTCCACCTCTTGGTTTCAGCTTAGGTCATGGTTCATGAGTTTGAGCCCCGCGTTGGGCTCGTGCTGACGGCATGGAGCTTGCTTGCAATTCTGTCTCTCCTCCTCTCTCTCTGCCCTTCTTCCACTTGCTTTCTCTGTTTCTCTTTCAAAATAAATAAACTTTTTAAAAAATGCCACATATTGTGTGGTTCCATTTACATCAAATGTTCCATAGAGAGAGAATAGACTAGGGGTGGCCAGTGACTAGAGGTAGAGATGAGGTGATAATTGATGGGTCTGGGGATTTGGTGGGGTGGGCAATAAAAATGCTTGGAATTAGAAAGTGATGACAGTTGCATAACTTTGTGAATATGCTAAAAACCAATGATTGTACTCTTCGATGGGGGGAATTTTATGGTATGTGAATTGTAACTCAATATCTTAAAAGAGAAAAAATAAGGTTCTTACACTCTAAAAACCCTTACAGTGTAATAAGAACACAAACAACCTAATAAAATTGAACAAAAGATTTCAAATGACACTTCATAGAAGATTTATGAATGCCAATAAGCACATAAAAATGCTAAACATCATTAGTCATTAGGGAAATACAAATTATTTTTTTTAATGTTTTATTTATTTTTGATACAGAAAGAGACAGAGCGTGAGAGGGGGAGGGGCAGAGAGAGAAGGAGACACAGAACCAGAAGCAGGTTCCAGGCTCTGAGCTAGCTGTCAGCACAGAGCCTGACACAGGGCTCGAACTCACGAACGTGAGATCTGACCTGAGCCAAAGTCGGAGGCTTAACTGACTGAGCCACCCAGGCGCCCCAGGGAAATACAAATTAAATGGATAATGAGTAAGAACATAGATAGACTTAGAGGGTATTACGTTAAGTAAAGTAAGTCAGATAGAGAAAGACAAATATCGAATGAACCAAAAAAATTAACAAACAAAACAAAGCAGGAACAGAATCCTAGATACAGAAAACAAACTGGTAGTTACCAGAGTAGGGAGGTGTGGAGAGCAGGCAAAATAGGTGATGGATATTAAAAGTTACAAACTTACAGGGGTGCCTGGGTGGCTCAGTCAGTTAAGTGTCCTACTTCAACTCAGGTCATGATCTCACAGTTTGTGAGTTGAAGCCCTGCACGGGCTCTGTGCTGACAACTCAGAGCCTGGAGCCTGCTTCAGATTCTCTCCTTCTCTCTCTGTCCCCTCCCAAGCCCCATCACCATCTCCTGCTCACACACTCTTTCTCTCTCTCTCAAAAATAAGCAAACATTCAAAAAAAATTTTTTAAGTTATAAACTTTCAGTTACAAAATAAATAAGTCATGGGAATATATCATAGAGCATAGGAAATATAGTCAACAATTCTGTGATAAACTTTATATGGTCACTAGACTTATTGTGAGAGTCATTCTATAATGTATAAAAATCATCAAATCACTATGATATACACCTGAAACTCACAAGATGTATGGCAATCATACTTCAATTTCAAAAAAGCATAATGAGAAGACTGGCCGTAACCTGTATTGATGTAAAATGGAGGAACTGAAACTCTGATACACTGCTGCTGGGAATGCAAAATGTCACAACCACTTTGGAAAACCGTTTGGCAGTTACTTAAAAATATTTAAACATCCATCTACCATATGACTCAGCCATTCCATCCTAGGTATTTACTTAAAAAACAAAACAAAACCTCAAAACATAGTCACACAAAGGCTTGTACATAAATGTTTATAGCAGCCCTTTTTGTGGTAACCAAAACCCAGAAACAATCCAAATGCCTGTCAACATGTGAATGACTTAACGAACTGTGGTATATCCATGCTGTGGAATAATACTTAGCAATACAAAGGAATGAAATATTAAAAAATGCAATGTAGAGAGGCACCTGGGTGGCTCAGTCGGTTAAGCGACCGACTTTGGCTCAGGTCATGATCTCGCTGTTTATGAGTTCGAGCCTTGCATGGGACTCTGTGCTGACAGCTCGGAGCCTGGAGCCTGCTTTGGATTCTGTGTCTCCCTCTCTCTCTGCCCCTCCCCTGCTCACGCTCTCTCTCTCTCCAAAATAAATAAACATTACAAAAAATGTTTTTAAATACAATGTGGACCAATCAAGGATCATTATGCTGAATGAAAGAAGCCATAGGAAAAAAATAGGACATACTGTATAATTCCATTTATGTAAAATCTTAGAATATGTGAGCTGTTTGTTTTTTTAAATTTTTTTAAATGTTTTTTTATTTATTTTTGAGAGACAGAGAGAGACAGCACGAGCAGGGGAGGGTGAGAGAGAGAGGGAGACACAGAATACAAAGCAGGCTCCAGGCTCTGAGCTGTCAGCACAGAGCCCGACGCGGGGCTCGAATCCAGGAACTGTGACCTGAGCCAAAGCCGGACACTTAACCGACTGAGCCACCCAGGCGCCCCAATATGTGAGCTATTTGATGGAGACAGAAAGCAGATTCGTAGTTACCTGGGGACAGAATTAGGGGAGATTACAAAGGGGCACAAAGCGATTTTGTAGATGATAGAATGATGATGAAATATTCATTATCTTACTTATGGTAAGGGTGTCACAGGTACACACACACACACACACACACACACACACACACACGCCAAAACTGATTAGATTGTGCATTGGGGGGGAGGGAATATTATCTTGCCTTTATTTTTTAATACATTTTTTATAATAGTTATTGTCAAATTGGTTTCCATATAACACCCAGTTCTCCTCCCCACAAGTGCTCCCACTCCATGATCATCACCCCCTCCCTTCCCATCTTCCTCTCCCCCTTCAGCCCTGTTTTCAGTATTCAATAGTCTCTCGTGATTTGCATCCCTCTCTCTCCCCAACTCTCTTTCCCCTTTCCCCTCCCTATGTAGATTGTGCATTTTAAATACATGCTGTTAATTGTACTTTAAATACACATCAATAAAGTTAGGGGAATAAACTACACAAAGAAACAAACAAAAACAGACCCAGATAGATGTCAGATTGAAAACACCCATTAACTTTCGCTCCCACCTGAAACGCCACCTCAACAGCAATTAAAGGAAGCAAAATTTAAGGCAACCCCCACACAGAAAGGAGAAAGAGGAACAGCAGGAAAAATGTTTTGGGAACTGGAAAGCAGATGCACAAAATGGTAAATGGTTTAGGGGAAACAAAAAATTGAATTCCTAGTCAGTAGCGAGGACAAATGACAAACTCACTTACACAGCAGAATCCCCGAAAGGCTCAGAATAACTGGGACACCGAGCGAGTGAAGAGAGGGCCTAGAATAAGAAGCAGCTGAAGTCTGTGAAACGCAACCAGCCCATCCCACGATGAAGTTCATGGCCAGCTGCCGACACTCACACTCACAGCCCCCAGACTGGGCTTCTTAATATGAACCCAAACCAATGGTTTTCAGCAACTCAAGGAACGCTTCTATATGCAGGAGAGAGAGGTAATACAAAAAAGCAACTTAAATAAAACAAAGTATGTAGGAAGAAGAAAATAATAAAAACCACTAACATGCTCAGAGGGGGAAGATATTGCACCCATAAAACATGGACAGTTACTACGAAAAGTAAACATTCCAAACACAGATCTCTTGGGTAGTAAAAGAAAGCAAAAAATAAAAACTCAGGGCACCTGTGTGGCTCAATCGGTTAAGTGTCCGACTTCAGCTCAGGTCATGATCTTACAGTTCGTGGGTTTGAGCCCCGTATCCAGCTCTGTGCTGACAGTTCAGGCCCTGGAGCCTGCTTCAGATGCTGTCTCTCTCTCTCTCTCTCTCTCTGCCCCTCTCCTGCTCATGTTCTGTCTCTCTTTTTCAAAAATAAATGAACATTAAAAAAAAACATTGATTCTCTGGCATGTGACGATTACAATTTTTCTTTATAGTTTTGTGAATAAAATAAATGCTTTAACTTTTAGGTCACATAATTACTACTTCAGGAAACAAAAGAATATGAAGGCAAAGTCAAGAACATTCTCACAGTGAATCAGGATGACCCTGGAGCATAGGTTCCGGGCTGTGGGCGGCTCTCGGGAATGGGGTTCCACTTCATTCCCCCCAGAACTGACACTCCTTTGGCTCTCCATGCTGGACTGTTTAATTCTGTCTACTTCAAGGTCAACTCCCCCGCTGCTTCATAAATCATTTGAAAGTCATCAGGCCCGTAGTGGGTCTTCAATAATTCCTTGCTAAGTATCTCCACACCATTCATTCCTAGGCACAGAAATACAGCAAAGAATTATAACAGGATGAAACTAAAATAGCATTGTATATTAACTCACTGTAGTTAAAATAAAAACTTCACTTTTTTAAGTTTATTTATTTTTGAGAGAGACAGAGAGCACACGTTGGGGAGGGGCTGAGAGAGAGAGTAGACAGAGAATCCCAAGCAGGCTCTGCACCATCAGCATAGAGCTGGATGCAGGGCTCGAACTCACAAACCGCGAGCTCATGACCTGAGCCAAAATCAAGAGTTAGACGCCCAGGCATCCCTAACATAAAAAGTTTAAATAAAAGAATTATACCAGGAAATGTAGGAATTATAACTGGAGGACAGGGTCCTCTGCTTAGCCCATCAGTTCTGGCTGGCCCTGGAGGGGCCTCAGAGTGGGGTTGGACTAGTCACAGGCTGTCAGGGAAGAGGCAGCAAATCAAAGCTGCTACCTCTTTATCCCCACCTCTCCCTCTTTTCCTTGCACAAACCCATGGTCACTGAGCAGGGAGCCTGTGAATCTCCCACTTGCCCTCAGCCTCCTCTTCCCACCAACTTACTATACACACCCACACAGGTTGTGGTCATCTGACCTACTTCCTCTCTCTTTATTCATAGGTCTTGATGCCCATCAAAGCTTTGAGGGAGGGATAGTGGTGCCCAAATAGACCACATTGAACTGTCGGTTTTTATGTGGTGTAAAAACCTTCCAGCAGCCAAGGGCAAAGAAGAGGCTCCCAGTGGGCGGTGCAGCCCTGCCCCCTGCTGCTGCCACACTGAAGCTACAGGACAGGTGACCGAGCCCAGGCTGGGGAGTCTTTCTGGACTCTATACAGGGCCATTTCTTTTGACAAGTCTTTTTTTTTTTTTTTTAATTTTTACATTTTGAGAGACGGAGAACGAGTGGGGGAGGGTCGCGAGAGAGGGATACACAGGCTCTGAAGACAGGCTCCAGGCTCTGAGCTAGGTGTCAGCACAGAGCCCGATGCAGGGCTCAAATCCACAATCCGTGAGATCATGACCTGAGTCGAAGCTCAACCAACTGAGCCACCCAGGCACCCCATGAAAAGTCATTCTTAAATTGAGTTCTCTGTGATTTGCCCTTGTTAGAGATTAAATTGTGTCCCCTCAAAATTCATATGTTGAAGTCCTAGCCCTCAGACCGCAGAATGTGGGACCTTATAGTTGAAAACAGTGCCATTGCAGATGTAATTAATTAGGCTAAGATGAGGTTATACTAGGGGCACCTGGCCGGCTCATGTGACTTTTGATCTCAGGGTGGTGAGTTCGAGCCCCATGTTGGGGGTAGAGTCCAGTTAAAAAAAAAAAGGTTGGGTTCCTGAGTGGCTCAGTCAGTTAAGCATCCAACTTCAGGTCATGATCTCATGGCTCCTGAGTTCGAACCCCACACTGGGCTCTATGTTGTCAGCATGGAACCCGCTTCGGATCTTCTTTCCCCCTCTCGCTGCCCCTCCCCCTATTGTACGCTGGCTCATGTGCTATCTCTCAAAAATACTAAATAAACATTTTTTTTAATTTATGTTTATTTGTTTTTGAGAGACAGACAGACAGACAGACAGCGTGAGCCGGGAGGGATAGGGAGAGATGGAGACACAGAATTGGAAGCAGGCTCCAGCTCTGAGCTGTCAGCACACAGCCCGACGTGTAGCTTGAACCCACGAGCTGTGAGATCACAACCTGAGCCAAAGTCAGTGTGTAACCAACTGAGCCACCCAGGGACCCCTAAATAAACATTTCTTTTCAGAAAGGTAAAAAAAAAAAAAAAAAGAGATGAGGTTTTACTTGAACAGAGCGGACCTCTAATCCAATTTGGTTCCTTGCAAAAAGGGAAATTTGGACACAGACATGTGCACACAAGGGGAACACTGTGAACCTTAAGACAAAGATGGGGGTGTGGCATCTGTAAGCCACAGAACACCACAGATTGCTGCCAAGCACCAGAAGCTGAGAGAGAGGCCGGGAACGGATTTTCCCTCGCAGCCCTCAGAAGGGACTAACCCTGCTAAGACCTTGATCTTGGACTCCAGCCTTCAAAACTGTGACAGTACATTTCTGTTGGTCAAGCCATTCAGTTTGCAGTTGTTATGGGAGCCCTAGCAAACTAGGATTTCTACCGGTATTTTTGCGGTAGATTCTTGATCCGGAGGCTTTGAAGTACTGCATTTAAAGTTGTAGGTGAGTATGTTTTAGCCGTAATTTGGCAAAGCCTGCCAGTTGCACCCCATTTCCATTCTCTCCTTTTTCCTCAGCAAAATTAGCTCTGAGTTTTAACTGGGCATAGGGCTGCTCCAAGTAGCCACTATCCCTCAACAGCTGGGTGTGGTCTTGTGACGAAGTTCTGGCTATTGGTCTAGAAGCAGAAATGGTGTGGCATTCTGGGAAGTGTCCTCAAGGGAGGGGACATTCTCTTTTCTCCTCCCGTCCTTCCCACCAGCAAAACACAGACATGATGGCTGGTGGTAGAGCAGGCCCCACCCAAGCAGTGACTCAACAGGTAGTGAGCAGACAGTCCCTGTCCTCAAGGTGCTTACCTGCCAGGGAACAGAGTCAGGGCCAGTCCCGGGCACTGCATTTTAGGAAAACCATTCACTGAAATATAACACGATGCTTGCTCCTCCCCCTCAGAGATTCAGATATAACAGCGTACCGCCCTCATATGTTGAAAGTGGGACAAGGGAGCAGAAGCCAGCCCTGGACTATGTTCACAAGAGGACACTGTGAGGGGCGCCTGGGTGGCTCAATCGGTTGAGCATCCTGCTTTGGCTCAGGTCATGGTATCATGGTTCATGGGTTCGAGCCCCATGTCAGGCTCTGTGCTGACACCTAGCTCAGAGCCTGGAGCCTGTCTTCAGATTCTGTGTCTCCCCCTCTCTCTGACCTTCTCCTGCTCACACTCTAAATAAATAAATATTTTTTAAAAACATTAAAAAATTAAAAAAAAAAAACAAGAGAACCTTGTTAGTTTTGCTTCAGCCATATTGTGGGTTTCTGTGACACGTAGCAGAATCTTAAGATGATGATAAAATGCACAAACCATAAAAACATCAATATTAGTACTTTAAAACACCCACCCTACCTTTTTAGGTGTGGTTATGCTCTTTAAAAGAGGATGCTAAAGTTAGGTCATTTCTAAGTTACCTGAAAAAATTTTTAAGTGCGTTATAGACCAAATCAACCATGAGGTTATTAAAAGTAACAGTGACAGTGTGTGGCCTGTTTCTTTTCAAATGATGCTGTCAAGTACCCACTGAGGTTTGTAGGAACAAATACATTTTACATTAGGGTCACCTCCAGGCATGCCTGGCGGCTCAGTCAATGAAGCATGCAACTCTTTATCCTGGGGTCGTGAGTTCACACCCCACATTGGTGTAGATTACTTTAAATATAAAATCTTAAAAGAAAATCACTTTCATCCACATGCTGTAATTCTTAATTCTTTCAAGTACATGAGAAAGCAGAGTTCTCAGATTTTATGAAAAGTATTTTCATTTTTAAAGGAAAATTTTCAGTCTCCTATCATGCTGAGTAGAGACTGGTTACTTTGTAATTATTTTTAGAAAATGCTACCCCTAGATGTCCCCAAGAATACCTCCAAATCCCTTTATATTATTCTATATGTCATTGTAAGGGTATATATTGTGAAATTTCCAAGAAATAAATTTTATTTATCCTTTTTATTTTGAGAGAGAGAGGGAGCAACAGAGAGAGTGCTAGCACACAAGTGGGGAAAGAGGCAGAAAGAATTCCAAGCAGGCTCCACACTGTCAGTGTGGAGCCCAAAGCAGGGCTCGAACCCACGAACTGAGAGATCATTACCTGAGCCAAAATCAGTCAGACATCCCAATATTTATGCTTTGGATACTCCTAGAAAAAGCATCATCAAACAATTAGCAATTGGATGGTGGAACTGGTGGGTAAGGGGGAGGCTTAAACCATGAAAAATTAAAAAGAGTGGATAACAAGAAAGCCTACGATCCAAGTTCCAAAATAAGCCAGCCACCCTGGAAAGGAGGACAAGCAGGACAGTATTTATGAGAAACTGTGAAGACGTGCTCAGAGGGTCTTTGGAGCAGTCAAAGCTAGGTCTGGTTCCTGACTCGGTCACTTCCTGTGTAACCTTGAGCAAGAAAATTCCTTAACCTCTGATGCCATTTCCTTGCTTATAAAAGGAGAGCTACAAGCTCACAGGGCTGCGGTAGGACTAGAGATCTTGCATGAATGCATGAAGCACAGTGTCCGGCACCACAAATGCTCAGTAATGGTGGCTATTGTTAGTTGATTCCAAGCCCAACACAAGTCAACAGTGTGTGTGACAAGACTGGTGACAAGTTAATGACCCCTTTGCCTGGATTAGAAGTGTGCAGATCAAGGAAGATTGCAGCCTATTTTTTATCCTTTCGATGGCATTAACATTCCATACTTACACCCTCAGCAATTCTGATGTAATTGATCTGGGGTGAGATCCTGGCATGGAGTTTTCAAAGCTCCCAGGTAGTCAAGTTTGAGAATCACTGCACTACCTCTGAAGCACCCGGGAAGCTACACAGCAAACAAGGTGCAGGCAACAGTTGACTCAGCTACTTAGCTATTGACTAACACAACACAGTATACATAACTGGATCCTGGATTTGGTGGGGTACTGTTAAGTCATTTGGGGGACAACTGGGGAAATTGTAATATGGAGTGAATTTTTAGATATTACATTATCTGTGCTACTGGTTAGTATGATTACAAAGAGCATCATCATTTTTAAAAAAGCATATTCAATGTTTAGGGGTAAAACACCATCTTTGCAACTTATTTTCAAATGGTCATGAGAACTTCTACTCTACTACTGTAACAAAATACCATAGGGGCACCTGGGTGGCTCAGTCGAACTTCAGCTCAGATCATGATCTCATGGTTCGTGGGTTTGGGCCCTACATCAGGCTCTGTGCTGACAGCTAGCTCAGAGCCTGGAGTCTGTCTTCAGATTCTGTGTCTCCCTCTCTCTGACCCTCCCCTGCTCATGCTCTCTCAAAAAGAAATAAAAGACATTTAAAAAAATAAACATTAAAAAAACCCGACAGACTAGGTAGCTTAAACAACAGAACTTTATTTCTTAGTTACGCAGGTTAAAAGTCCAAGATCAAGATGCTGGCCAACCTGTTCCCGGTGAGAACACTGGTCCTGGCTTGCCAGGCTACCCAACGGTGTCTGCACCACGTGGAGAGGGAAAACAAGCAAACCTCTGGGGTCTCTTCAGGGGACAAATCCGATCACGGAGGGCTCCACCCTTACGACCTCATCTAAATCAAATCACCGCCCAAAGGCCCCATCTCCAATACTATCATATCAGGCATGCGGACTTCAGCATGTGAATTTTTGGGAGACACAGTTCAGTCCACAGCAAAGTGTATTCATATAAAGACAAAGCACACACCATAGCAAGTGACCAACCAGCAAAGGGGAAGGGGATACAAGGTTTTATTATTTTTCAATTTTCCAAACATTTTCATAATAAAGAGTTGGGAGGATTTTTGAAGCTGTTAGCAACACAAAATCTGGGAAAAGGTTAAGGGTCACATGAACACCACCTTCAAGAATGTGAAGTACTATCCCATGGAAACATTTTCCTTGTGTTGCTCCAAAGACAGGGCCTGACCCACTGGTAAGACACTGAGGTGGCACATTTTGACTCTATGTTAAAGGACTTCCTGAAAGCTAGACCTGTCCAACAATGGAAATGCTGCTTTCAGTAAGAACTCAAATGCTTCTCAGCTGAAGTGTTAACACAGAGCCCGGAGAACTATGTCAAGGATGCCATGTGCAGGGGCCTCTGCAGCCGGGCGGAGGCCAGAATCACCAACTCTCCAAATTGATTATAAAAACACGTGCACACCCAAAAGCATACATCAAACAAGTAGTCTATAAGGAGGGATGGCTTTCCTGTGATTACCTTAGAACAATTTGGAGAAAAGAGCTTCAATAGTTCAGGTGTACATCTGTGTTCACTTAGTGTTTCCCACAGGCAGAATCACACATAAACTCAAAATTCACGTTATGCGCTCAAGTCTCTGATGTATCCATTGTCTTGCAACAAATTTACACTCTAGCAGAACTGCCTGTGTGACCCTACTTCCCACCAGGCCAAGTGGGGTTTGAACTCACCACCCTCCCTCTCCCCAACATCCCAGTCTGCCTCCCACACTAGACCTGGCTTGCTCAAATCCTTTCCTCCCTTCCTTGCTCTCTCCCAAGTTTCACTGTCAGCAAAGCTCAAACACAGTTTCCTCAAGTTGATCCTCTTTAAAAGCAAAGGATATGGGTTAGTAGATGAAGACAAGGAAGTGGAAATAGGTGGTCTGTTTCCATTTGCCACACTGGCTACCTAAACAGGGCTCGTAATCAATGCAAGGCAGTTAGCTCTGTGTTGGATGCTACCAAGACCACACCTTGCTGCTGCCATGTGCCAACCCTAAACAGAAGCACTCCCACGTTCTCATCAGAAGAAACATTAAGCCCAATGTACAAGATTTCCCACATGTCCAAAGACAAACACTCTTATACCAATCTTTATGTATTTATTCACACATTTGATAAAAATGTCACAGTTAGAAGTGAAATCATTACAATGACATAAGTAACTGTACAGATTGACCCCAAGTACAGGGTCAAGTTGCCAAAATTAGGAACATGAGCAACACATAGCTGTAACACCTGTGCACTCTCGACCGCACCCATCCATGCCCCACAATCACGTCCATGCCCCGTAATCACAGGCGCTAAGTTCAGACATAACCCAGGGAACTTTCCCCTGGCTTCCATGAAGTCCTGGAGATGAGAAGAGAGGACGGATCAACGAAAGAAGCTGGAGCTGCTTGACACATCTCTCTGCTCTGCCAATGACTCAGAGGAGGCAAGACATGAAACACGGGGGCAGTTATTTCCTTGGCACAAAACTTAACAGGCAACAAAAACGTCCAGAGGTTTAAGTCAGTCTGAGGCTTAGATCCCCTTTTCAACAACACAAAAAGGTATCAAGTAGGGGAAAAGGGGAAAATCCGGCCGTTTAAATTCTAGGGAAAAAAAGAGAAGGGAGTATTTAAAACTTGATCCCTATTCTCCTGTCAGATTGCAACCATTCCATAAGCAAAATCTGCCAGGCCAAACTGACACCATCTGACTGTGACTTTACCCAAACTGTGCAGTTTGCTTTCACTGTAACTCTGAAGAGAGGAGGAGGAACTCTGCAGAGGGACAAGAGCGCCACACAGACCACATCCCCGTTATATTAGTATTTGGGGCAGAGTACATGTTTCTTCACCCAGCTTGTCTACAACTCTGAGAGCTCCAAGGGAGTGCCCCATACCCCGTTCCTCTGCCTTTAGCCTTCCAAGATGGACAAGTCCTCAACATCCAGTCAAACCTGAAGTGTGAAAAATAATGCCTGAATCATAGAACTATGGAGAAATCCTACTCACCTTCCCAATTCCTACATTTTGATGCAAAGGTTTAAAAAAACAAAACAAAACCCTAAAGTGTGATGTTTGCTCAAAACACCGATTGACACAGAAAGCTACCATCTGAATGGACTCATTTCCCAGTGTTCTTGATAAATGGGCTTTCCCAGTGTTCTTGATAAATGGGCTTTCCTTAGCTGATCAGGAGGCGCTGATCCAAATTAATGGAGCGCATGAATACAGAACTGGCCAATGCAAAAGAAACTGCTTTGGGGAGGGCAAGGCAATGGGGTGGGACTTGGGAGGCAGAGAGAAACTCCTTGGTACAAACTTGATGTCCCTAAAAGTAGAAGCAAGGTGAGACAAGGCACTTACGCTGCCAAGCAACAGTTCACATCCACTCAACACCAGGACTGTTACCAAGAGCACTCCCAATGACCCCTCACTGAAGACTCAACTGGCCAACTGTACTGCCCAGCTGGACCTTGAGAACGGAAGGAAATCCCAAGTGCCGCAGAACCGATGGTGGGAACTGGAATGTTGGCAGAGGAAACTAATCAGAGGAAGCAAAAAGAAGTTGTCCCCTTCTGGCCTGAGGTGAGAGGTTTGTTCCAGATCAGCTCAGTGAAATTCTGAATTTCAAAATGCTTGGCCTGAGAATATGACAACGCCCCCATGGATGCCTCCTTGTTTTGATAAAGAGCAGTAATGGCTCTGAATGAAATTGGACACCAGCTATTGAGTTATCTTGCACTGGTGGTTACAGCAGACGCTTTCTAATGTCCCCATCCTGTAGCAGATAAGGAACTGAGACAGGGCTAGAAGCAGCCTGTCCCTTCTTATCCCAAAGCCCTTCAAGCGTACTCGATCCGGGCAGGGCCACAACTACCCTCATTCTTCCGCTCTGAAGACGGGGTGGTAGCCTTGGCTTCACTGCCCGTTTCCAGAGGTTTAGATGAGATATAGTCCTTTACTTTGATCTCCATGTTCTTGGCTTTCAGAGTGGCCATGTGCAGCTTCTCCAGGAAATCTGGCATGCCTGGTGGGAAAGAGGAAAGTTTGGGTAGGCTCAAATACAAACCAACAACAGACTCAAAATCAGAAGGCCCTATTTCTCCCATGGTAGGGAGCCGATTCCTTTCCTACAGAGATCACTGCCTAATTGTCAACCTGTGAGTAACAGCTGCCTCCTAAAATGTTTAGAGAGTAAAAACAATCCATGACCCCTGAGATCCTTTGAAAAGGGATACTGATCAAGCCACATAAGGCTTTTAGGTGTTTAAAACACAACTTATCACTAGCATAGCCTAATTATCTGCTCGTTTTATTTAGACAAATATCAAACAGAAACACCTGAGTTCTTCACTCTCCCCCTGAGGTATCAGAAGCTGCCTACAGAGAGCACAAGAAAAAAAATTCACATGAGGATGCTTTTTAAAACAAGGAACTGGAAAAAAACCGTGCAGTTACGGCTGTGATATGCAGCCTTTGTCAAGACACGTGGTAGCCCCTTCTCAAAGTTCCTGTCCTATAACTACCACATTTTCTCCACCAGACTGTATGGCCTCCAACACTATCTAAAAAGGAAAAATTTATAATGCGCTAACATACACAGTCCATATTTAAGGAATAAAGCTAAACAACTGTTCTTAAAACTCCCTTCCGGGCTCATGTTGCTTTCTGGGACTCCTGAATTCTCATCCCTCCAAACCCCAGCTGGAGGCTTCAGTGTCTTCATAGTATTCAAGAATGGACTTGGAAAAATGTTTAATTTCCCCAATAGTGCTCCCATGGGACGAACACTAATATTCCTGCTTGCCAGTCAGAGCTACAGAAAAACAAAAAGCTCAGCCCAGGTCCTAGGCCCCGTATAAAGTGCCCACTCACCACTGGAAACCATCCAACTAACACAGTAGCGAGGAAACACAGTCTGGGGATTGTCACTGTATGTCAACAAGTAGTCAAAGCCGTTCTGAAAAAGAAAAACAGCAAAAATAATGATACTTGAATTACCCACCACAGCTTCCATACCAGTACCATAGAATGATCATGATCAGACTCTGGGGCAGACAGCATCTGCAGCCAAGAGTTAATACTGAAGACCTCAGAGCTTGCTATGCATAAAAAGGCCATCCTACAAGGTTGGCCCTCAGGTGTTGGGAACTCAGCTCCCAGAGTATTCTCAGTCAGCAGTGAAGTGGTAAGTAAGGGTGGCTCCCTGTGTCTTGTTTGTGCAAACAATAATAGTTTGTGCTAAACACCTGCTTTCCTTCTGGGGCATCTGGAATTTTGGTATGTGCTATGCAGAGGATCCCTATGTGACCGGCGCCAAATAAAAATCTTGGGTGCTGAGTCTCTAATGAGATTCTATGGGCAGAAACATCACATACATGTTGCTATGTTTTTGTTGCTGGAAGGAAAATGTGTTCTCCTTCATGGGAGACAGAGAGCAGGAGGAAGCCTCCACATGGATTCCTTCAGACTCTGCCTGTTTCTTCCCTTATGATCCAGCTGTGTATCCTTACTCCGCAACTGTAATAAATCTTGGTCATGAGTACAACTACATGCTGAGTCCTAATAGTATTTCCTGTGAATTTTCGAATGTGGGAGTGGTCTTGAAAATCCCAACACATATCCCAAAATGTTCATTTTTTAATGTTTATTTATTTTTGGGACAGAAACAAGGCACGAGTCAGGGAGGGGCAGAGAGAGGGGACACAGAATCTGAAGCAGGCTCTAGGCTATGACCTGTCAGCACAGAGCCCAACACAAGGCTTGAACCCACGAACCATATCATGACCTGAGCTGAAGTCGGATGCTCAACTGACTGTACCACCCAGGTACCCCATCCCAAAATGTTTATTTATTTATTTTTTTACAATTCAGTGATTTTTATTTATAGTTTATTGTCAAGTTGGCTTCCATTTAATACCCAGTGCTCTTCCCCACAAGTGCCCTCATCCCAAAATGTTTAAAAGTCCTAATCTTTTTTTTTTTAATGTTTTATTTATTTTTGAGAGAGAGAGAGACAGCGTGAGCAGGGGAGGGTCAGAGAGAGGGAGACACAGACTCCAAAGACAAGCTCCAGGCTGACGCTCAGAGCCTGGATCCTGTCTTCAGAGTCTGTGTCTCCCTCTCTCTCTACCCTCTCCCACTCATGCTCTCTCTCTCTCAAGAATAAACATTAAAAATTTTTTTTTTAATTATTTTAAAAATGGTATAAACTCTGCTGCTGCTGCTACTACTAACAGCAAACATTTATAGAGCACTTAATGGTGTGCCAGGAACTCCTTCCAACTTATAATGTAGGTGGTTACTCCATTTTACAGAAGAGGAAACTGAGCAAAAAAGAAGTAACTTTACCTAAGGTCACCCACATACTCAATGACAGCCAAGATGAACCCAGAATTCTGACTGCAGGGCCCATATACCCATCACTCTTTTTGGCTCAGCCCTGTCATTGCCTATTCCAGTGAAGGACGGGGGATTAAGGAGATTTACAGGTGTCCTGATCCTAGGAGAAGTCTTAACCAATTATGCTCCACCCAAAGGGTAAGAAATAACCACTTTTATATTGAACTTTAATGTTTTTTAAACAAATTTTGTTTAAATTAAAAAATAATTTTTTAATGTTTTTTTATTTATTTTTGAGAGACACAGAGAGGCAGCACAAGCAGGGGAGGGTCAGAGAGAGAGGGAGACACAGAATCTGAAGCAGGTGCCAGGCTCTGAGCTAGCTGTCAGCACAGAGCCTGACGCAGGGCTCGAACCCATAAACCACGAGATCATGACCTGAGCAGAGGCTGGATGCTTAACCAACTGAGCCACCCAGGTGCCCCTTAATGTTTATTTTTCAGAGAGAGAGATAGTAGTACATGGGTGAGCTGGTGAGCGGGGGTTGGGGCGACGACAGAGGATCTGAAGCAGGCTCTGTGCCAACAGCGGAGAGCCCGATGTAGGGCTTGAACTCACAAACCATGAGATCATGACCTGAGCCAAAGTGGGATGCTCAACTGACTAAACCAACAGGCACCCCTAAATTCCCATGCTTTTACATCAAAGTTCTTTTTTTTCCTGAATGGATTGTTTCATCTTTTATTCATTTGCTCAATACATATTTGAATGTCTGCTATGTGTCTGGCACTGTGCTGGGTCCAACAGAGCAGATGAAAATGTGCTAGTCCCTGCCCTCAGGAGCTTCCAGTTAACAGAACACATGCCATAAGCGAGATACGGATGAATACTATGGAAGTAAAGAGAATGGAAAGCTAAAACCTGTACAGTGGAAACAGTAACAGTACCTACCACAAAGGCTGGCTAGAAGGCTAAATTAGCTAATATATATAAAAGATTTTAGTCTTCCCATTAAACACTTGGACTGAGAAGTCAAAAGACCTAGTTCTCATCCACCACTACTTGTATATTTTAAAAAAGCAAACCAAAAACAATGATTACCCATAGGAAGGAAGGAAGGAAGGAAGGAACTGGGTGGAAGGTACAGAGATATAAGCAAAATCACTCTAAATAGTTCTTATTTATAGATTTGACTTTGGAAATACAATTTTTTTCATAATTTAATAAAACAAAATTAAACTTGAAAAGCACTATCTAAAAATCAAAAGTAAGGTAAAAAACAGGGAACCTAATTATGAACTGAGTCAGTAGGGGGTAAAAAAAAAACCACAAAAAGCACCTATTTCAAATAACTTTAAAAACTCAATTGCACTGTGTATACATCCTAAGGATAAAAAAAAATTTTACATCATCATGTTATTGGTGATCTTGGAGGTATTACTCTGAAGCTGGTGTGTGTGTGTGTGTGTGTGTGTGTGTGTGTATTTCAGGTTTAAGCAAATGAGTAGTTAGTTATGTTTGGGGTGAAGAGAACTGAATTTTTCATCATGGGAAAAGATGACAGATATTAAGACACAAAATACAAATAAAAACTCTCCAAACTGAAATTTGAATTAAAAGTATTAGCATGGATTTAGGATTTATCTTTAAAACAAACAAGCAAAATTTATTACTTAGTTTTATCTTCTGAAAAGACCTAAAAACACTGAGCAAGCCAAGAGCTATTACTCCTAGAAACCAAATTTTGGTTATTTATTTTTAAGGATTTTATTTTCAAGTAATCCCTACACCAAACATGGGGCTTGAACTTAAAACTAAAACCCTGAGATCAAGAATCATATGCTCTACTGATTGAGCCAGCCAGGCACCCCCAAATCCTGACATTTAAATGACATTTTCTTAAAAGGAACTAGGGCTCCCTAAAGAAATGTTAATTCCCAGGTTTACAGCTAAAACTATACAAGGTGAACCTGGGACATCTTGTAACAGAGAAGACAAGAGCACCCCTGAGGTCAAGTCAAAAAGACTCAAGCCAGGAAGATGAGGTTCCTAATGGCCAAAATTGGGACAAATTTGAGTATCAGTAAGAATAACTGTAGGGGTGCCTGGGTGGCTCAGTCAGTTAAGCTTCCAACTTTTCATTTTCCAACTCTTGATTTCAGCTCGGGTCATGATCTTGTTATTCATGGTATGAGCCCCACATTGGGTTCTGTGCTGAGACCATGGAGCCTGCCTCAGATTTCTCTCTCCCTCCCTCCCTCCCTCTCTCTCTCTCTCTCTCTCTCTGCCCCTCCCCTGCTTGTACCTCTCTTTCTCAAAATAAACAAACTGAAAAAGAGTAACTGTAATAGACTAAAACTAACCAAACATGTTTAAAAACTGAAATATCTATCCTTAAGACAAAAAGCTTCTGCACAGTGAAAGAAACAATCAGCAAAACTAAAAGGCAACCAAGGAAATGAGAGAATATATTTGCAAATGATATATCAGATAAAGGGTTAGTATCCAAAATCTATGAAGAACTTATTAATCAAACTCAACACCCAAAAAATAAATAATCAAGTGAAGAAATGGGCAAAACACATGAATAGACACTTTTCCAAAGAAGACATCCAGATGACTAAGAGACACATGAGAAAATGCTCAACATCACTCATCATCAGAAAAATACAAATCAAAACAACAATGAGATACTACCTCGCACCTGTCAGAATGGTTAAAATTGGGGGGGCCTGGGTGGTTCAGTCAGTTAAGTGTCCAACTTTGGCTCAGGTCATGATCTCATGGTTTGTGGGTTCGAGCCCCACATTGGGCTCTGTGCTGACAGCTCAGAGCCTGGAGCCTGCTTCAGATTCTGTCTCCTCCTCTTTCTGTCCCTCCCCTGCTCACACAGTCTCTCTCTCTCTCTCTCTCTCTCTCTCTCAAAAAAAAAAAAAAAAAGAATGGCTAAAATTAATTCAGGCAACAACAGATGCTGGTGAGGATGTGGAGAGAAAGTAGACCTTTCACACTGCTGGTGGGAATGCAAACTGATGTAACCACTATGGAAAAACAGTGGAGGTTCCTCAAAAAATTAAAAATAGAACTACCCTACGACCTAGCAACTGCACTACTAGGTATTTATCCAAAAGATACAGGAATGCTGATTTGAAGGGGCCATACACCACAGTGTTTATAGCAGCACTATTAACAATAGACAAAGTATGGAAAGAGCTCAAATGTCCACTGATGAATGGATAAAGATGTGAGATACACACACATACATACACAATGAAATATTACTCGGCAATCAAAAAGAATGAAATCTTGCCATTTGCAACAAGATGGATGGAAATAGAGTGTATTACACTATGTGAAATAAGATAGGCAGAGAAAAACAAAATATCTGACGATTTCGCTCATATGTGGAATTTAAGATACAAAATAGATGAACATAAGGGAAGTAAAGCAAAAACAATATAAAAACAGAGAGGGAGACAAACCAGAAGAGACTCTTAAATACAGAGAACAAGCTGGGGGTTGCTGACAGGGTGCTGGGGGGTGGAGGGTAAATGGGCAAGGGGAATTAACATGGACACTTGTTGGGATGCACCCTGGGTGTTATATGTAAGTGACAAATCACTAAATTCTATTCCTGAAATCACTATCACACTGTATTTAACTAACCTGGATTTAAATTAAAAAAAAAAAAAAAAGGAAATAGCATCAGAAGCCTTCTATCGATTCTTCTACAGCAAAGACTAATGGTATTTCTTTATAATAAAAATTAAAACTTTACCTTTGGAGGATGCCTAGTTGAAAGGACCAAAGCATTATTTTGAAACTTATAAATAAAGGAATAAATCAACCATTTCTCTTACTTCCCTTACCTATGTGCACTATAAACTGAACAGAATAAAGGAATTACAAAATTAGCAATTTATTATACTCCTAATATAATAATGGATCTGAACCATAATCATCAATTCATTTCTAAATTCACAAAGAAAGAAACAGACACCAACTTGCCTTCTGATAAAGTAGTCTTGCCCAAAGCAACCAACCAACCTAAATCTGTTCAGGCAGGAGGTTTGAACAGTAACTACCAATACCCAGGAAATACAGGCAGGGGATAGGGACAGAGGAACATGTTAAATGATACTATGGTGATACAATCATCAATATCCAGAACAAAGAACCCTGCTTCTTCAACAAATACAACTGCCCAAAAAAACCCAAAAATCAAAAAAACCCGACACACATACAAAAGAAAGAGGGGAAACACACTGACTTCAAAAGACTCAAGAAATAATATGAACAAATTCCAAATGTTTAGAGTCTGGATTATATTTGGGTCCTTTTTCTTTTCTCCTTCAACAATTTTACCTTTTGGGACACCTAGGTAGCTCAGTTAGTTAAGCATCCGACTCTTGATTTCAGCTCAGGTCATGGTCTCACAGTGCATGAGTTCAAGCCCTAAGTCAGGCTCCACTCTGACAGAAAAGAGCCTGCTTGGATCCTCTCTCACCCTCCCTGACCGTGCTCTGTCTCTCAAATAAGCTTTAAAAAAGATTACTTAAAAAAAAATTTTTTTTTAATTTTGAGAGAGAGAAATAGAGAAACCAAAGACTCAACCAAAGCCAAAACCAAGCTCCAACACTTAACCAACTGAGTCACTCAGGTGCCACTTTTTTTTTAAGCAGGTTCCATGCCCAGCAGAGTCCAACACGGGGCTTGATTTCACAACTGGGAGATCATGACCTGAGCCAAAATCGAGTCAGATGCTTAACCAAACGAGCCATCCAGGCACCCCTGGGTCCTGATTCAAATAAACGAACTACCAAAAAAAATTCATGGACCATCAAGAAAATATGAACACTAGATTATCTGATATTAGGGATTATTAGGACACTGAGGTTATATTTTCAAAAATGCTTTTTATTTCTGAGATAAACACTAAAATATCTATAGAAGAATTCTTCTATGGGTTCTTTAGCAAAGCAAGAAACTGCTTCAAAATAATCAGGAGAGCAAGAAAAGGGACAAGAAAGGAGATAGATAAAACAAGTTTGGCCATGAGTTGATCACTGTTGGAGCTGCAAATGAATACAGAAGATTCATTATACTATCCTTTTTACTTTATCTTTTACATACTTTTCAAATTTTCCCTAATTAAAAGTAAAACAAATAAAACACCATTCCTTGAACCAAGGATCTACTTTCCAACTGGCAAATCCAAATGCAGCTGCCTGGTTTTCAAGTAATCTATCTACACAGTTGAGGTTAATTTAATACCCCTCCCTATCTCAACATTCCTTTCTAAGTGGGGAGTCCCTGAACCTACTAATGGCTAATTCTTGTCTTTGTCTTTGATAAATCATGTTGTCTGCCTCCAGGGCGCTTCTGGTTTTCCTCGAATCAGTCTGCCTTTTCACAAGACCCAACTCAAATCTTAGCTTTTTCTTAAGAGCTTGCCACCAATATACGTAAAGAATTATATAGATAATTTCTATTGTTCCCCCATCCCAGCTGAAAGAAATTATTTACTGGGTCCCTACTAGATGCAACACACTCAGCTACATGCTAAACAATACCTTAGCTATTTCATGGTCACAGTTTCTAAAGGTAGCAATGCCGGAACTCAAGTCAGTTTTTTTGAAATAGGAAATATAGAGTCAAGGTTCAAATTTTAAAGGAAAAGAGTGAGACCTAAGTCTGTCTCCCACACTCTCCAGCCTGACCCAGGCTCCCCTTCCTAAAGGCAACTAGCCATGGACAATTGCCTTACTTCTTTTCTATCTTCTAAAGGACTTTCAAATATTTTTAACTCCAGCACACTGTACATAAACTTTTTACGCTGCACCCAGTTCTCTCTCAGCCTCATACGCGCACACCTACACACCCTTATGGCCCTAAATAAGTCTCAAGAGATATGCTTACACTCAGATTTCTACTCCATATATTCTTTTTTTTCTCTCTTAGCTGATCATAATGCACTAAATGAATTTTGCCTTTCACTAATGAGTAGGAATCTGTGGTTTCAAAAATACTGCTCTAAAAATAGTACACAAGTAAACACACAGATCTCCCAGTTAAAAAAAGAGTCAATCACCATACTAACTGAAGTGAACCACCATTTGTCATATTTAAAGTCCCATGTCAGGCAGTATAAATAGAACAACTTGTTGAAAACAAAACCATACTAGCACATGGTTCATCCAGCTCAAAAATAAAAGTAATGGGAAGAAACAAAGCCTTTAATTATAAAGTGAAATACAACTAAAACAACAGCAAACACTGGAATCAATATGTAGTAAACTCAAGAGATTTGACTAAAAAAAACAAACACCCAAACTCATTACATTAAAAAAAAATATTCTTCCCAAAGAAAGGTCACAGAATTTTAAAGAAAGCTGAGAACATTATTTTAACTCTCTCATTTTACAGATAAGGAAACAGAAATCCAGTAAGGTCTTAAATGTTCTGCCCACTGTGGTGAAACTGTGATGGAAAAGGTGCTCCTTCAGTTCCTAAAGAATGCAGCTAAAGGTGCCTGGATGGTTCACAGTCAGCTAAGCATCCGACTTTAGCTCAGGTCATGATCTCATGGTTCATGAGTTCGAGCCTGTGTCAGGATCTGTGCTGACAGTGCAGAGCCTGGAGCTGCTTTGGATTCTGTGTCTCCCTCTCTCTCTCAAAATACATAACATTAAAAATTAAAAAAAAAAAAAAAAAAAAGGAATGCTGCTAACAACAGGCTTCTCCGGTCTCTCATACAAATGGGAACCAGTGGGTCATTAGAACTTTGTCCTGGGGGAATCTTTCAGGGGTATCATCCTACAGCAGTGGTTCCCAAACCAGTAGCATCAGCTTCACATGGGAACTTCTTAAAAATGAGAATTCTTGGGGCACCTGGGTGGCTCAACTGGTTAAGCATCTGACTTCAGCTCAGGCCATGATCTCCCGGTTCGTGGGTTCGAGCCCCGCATTGGGCTCTGTGCTGACACAGCTCAAAGCCTAAAGCCTCCTTCAGATTCACTATCTTCCCTCTCTCTGCCCCTGCCATGCTCATGGCTCTGTCTCTCAATAATAAAAGCACTGGGAAAAAAAAAGTTTTTTTAAATGAGAATTCTTGGGCCATACCACAGCACTGTATGTTAACAAGCTCCAGTGGACTCTGATGCATGCCAAGTTTGAGAAGCACTGCCCCTCCCAGTTCAGACAAAAGGCATTCCTTGAGAAAATTCCATGGCAGCTACACATCATCTCTTGATGATATAAAACTCACCTCATCAAATGACTTATGGGGACGGATAACCATCTGGGATTCGTACGATCGGACCCTCACAAATTCTGGAGACTCTGGAACACTAGGGTGCTCCACAGCACTGGTAAGGAGAAAAGTTAACAAAACTTTTAGCAATGTTTATGTATAAAACAGCATAAGAGCTAAAGAGGAAAATCTAAAAAGCTGGCTCATCACTAAGATGAATGAATACAAACTAAGTTCTAAAAACAAAGTGGGTTTCCTTGGTGCTTCCTGGCTCACTAGGCTTTCTAGGCTTTGTGTTGAAGAAGGCGGCACTTCTTTTTCTAATCATCAACATCAAGGTTAAAGAAATGGTTCAATGAAAAGCTTACAGCCTTTCAATCTTCCTAGCCTGTCACCAGTCACAGCCCCCTCATGTTCTGGTTGGGATGGATGGGGTCCTACCAGCACCCCTATTAACACCAAGAACATGTAAACTGCCACCAGACATATATGAAGGACACAGATAAAGGACCCAGGAGGAGCCACAGGTAACCACACATACCGTGACACCAACACCATCACATTGTTTTCCTGATCCACGCTATACCGTCGAACATAAACATAATCTCGGGAGTACATTGGATACTAAAGAAAATGATAGGCAGAATTAGTGTTCTGTTTCACATGGATATGATAAATGTAAAAAACAGTAATGAAAATACTCACAGGAAAATGGGTTACCCAGTGAAGAACCTCAGAACCACTAACCACATCCCTCTCAATCACTTCCAGCTTGATTACCAGGGCATCCCACTTTTTTCTATACTCTGTATCCAGCTGCAGAAAGAGAAAAGACTGTCAAGACCTAAGAAATTCAAAACAAAGCTGCAGAAGGCTTCTCCAGATGCTTGGACCTCTGACCCGAGATCTTATTCTGGAACAGAAATCTGACCTAAAAGTGGCAAAGTATGAAAAACATAGCTGCGTTTATTTTAGACAAGTCTTTAAAAATCCTTTGTTATAGACCAACAGCATTACCTTGAAAGTGAATCTTATTAAAGAAAGGCAAAAGCCCGGGCACCTGGGTGGCTCAGTCAGTTGAGCAACCAACACTTGATTTCGGCTCAGGTCACAATCTCATAGTTCATGGGGTTGAGCCCCACATCAAGCTCTGTGCTGACCTCATGAAGCCTATTCTGGATCCTCTTTCTGCCCTTCCCTACTCTCTCTCTCTCAAAAATAAATATTTTTTTTAAAAAGGCAAAGCAAAAGAAAATATAAAAAAAAAGTACTGTGATAGACATATTTGGGGAAAATTTAATAGATAGTGATATAAATGTATAAGGGTAAAACACTTTTTTAAAGTTTTAAACAGACAAAAAGTCCAAAAGTCTGAGCAACACTTCATACAAAGAAATGCAAGCAGCGTATTTTTAAATTTCTATCATCACTAGTAACTAGGGAATTTCAAAATAAGACCTATCATACACATCCAAATGCAACAAAAACTCGATATAAATTAACAAAATTCACTGCATAGGGGGAAATGTGCACTTGCATATTATTAGTGAATGTTATAATCATCAATTAGTTACTGAAAGCCTGATAAAACAGTGAAAAACCCAAGAAGGAAAAAAATTTGTATACAACTCTGGGTGATCCCACCTTCCCTTTTCATACATTCCCACCCAAGGAAGAAAGGAGTCTTTGAATACTCTTCATGTTTACTAAATAAATAGCTTCACTGTGGCAATGTTTCCGATTACTTCACCCTGACTGGATCTGCACTGAAGAGGTAAATGCTATAAAAAACATTATCAGGTCAACAGATAAAAACTGGAATACACACAAGAGTGTAAGAGCTGCATCAATGTTAAATTCAGAGACTTGATAATGGCACCACAGTTAGGAGAGTATGTCTAGTTTTAGGAAATACACACTGAAGGATTTGGGAATAAAGAGACACGTATGTAACTTACCCTTAAATTGTTTAGGAAAAAATAACTATAACCCCTTATAAAATACTAAAAACATTCAAATACATTCCTCTAATTGATCTTCCAAACAGCCCTGTAAGAGGACAGAATCAGTCTCATCCCCTTGGACAAAGAGTAAGTCCAATGTTTACCCAGATGCTACTTGACAGGAGATGAAGGATACAGAGATAGATAGATGTACTGAAGCCAATATCTTCTGAGTCAAAGAAATTATTCATGTGGACAATTTTAAGTGGATTTCTAGGCTTAGAAGCTCCAAATCTAGGAAGAAAAATTTACTCACTTGAACATTGAAGAACTGCCGGGGTGTCACATCTGTGTACGTTCCAAAAACTAGAATGACAACAAAAAATAAGGAATGTTTGCCACACACCCCCATCACTCACCTTACTCCTATCACTTAACTGCATTCCAATTATAGTGTACTGACAGACCATAAAGGCATATTCGGGGGTACCTGGGTGGCTCTGTTGGTTAAGTGACTCTTGATTTCAGCTCAGATCATGACCTCAGGGTTCCTGAGATCAAGCCCCACATGGGGCTCTGCGCCAACACAGCAGAGCCTGCTTGGGATTCTCTCACTCCCTCCCTGCCCTTCCCCACCATAAATAAATTAACATTAAAAAAAAAAAAACCAAACAGATTTGCTATTAAAAAAAAAAAGGCAGATTCAGATGCCTATTGGCTAGATGTCGTATTGGGACAGCAAAGAATGGCTAGCAATGAAGACACTGAGATGCCTGTCATCTGGGAGAGGCAAAACAACAAAACAAGAAACCATGGTAAATTTTCTGACCAAGAATCAGAAAAGAAGAGAACAGTGTAGAGAAGATGAGGAACAAAAATCCTGCACACCTGGGCAACCATGGAATACACAAGGCAGCCAAGCTAGGCTCACCTCTGTACTGGTAAAGGTGAGTGCCTGTAATAGGGCGCCGCCACAGCTTAAAGTGTTTCTTATCCATCACCATTTCCCATGGCTGCTCTTTGCCCCCTGAATCTTCATTCCCTTCTGGCTGGGACTTTGGTTCTGAAGGGTGGCAGTCAACTCCAGAGCGCTGAAACACATGTGACATTTCCTCCAACCGTTTCATCTCATCAATGGATCTGCAAAGAAAAACAAGAAATGGTGCTGGTGGTTGTAATTAACCTATCAAATGAAACGTCCACACAATGATTTATTTAAGAAAGGTGTGGGTTTAAAACAGTATAAAGTGTAGTGAATAAAACCTGAGTTCCGGAGTTTGAATCCCAGTCCAACATTCATTCATCAAAACATTAAATTACTTGACCAGTTTGTATTCTTAATCTGTAAAATGGGAATAACAGCACCTCCCTCAAATGGTTGATTATAATAACTTATGTAATTACATATTTTTCCTCATGTTTTAGAAATACAATTCAAATTCCAGAAGAATCGTTTTATAGCATGCAATTCAATGTTTTGTAGTATAGTCACAAGGTTGTGTAACCATCACCACTAATTCCAGAACATTTTCATCATCCCCCCCAAAACTGCACCCACTGGCAGTCACTCACCCCCCCCCATAACCTCTGAACACCATAATCTATTTTGTCTCTATGAACTTGCTTATTTTGGACAATTCCTATAAAGAGAATCATGCAATCTATAGCCTCTTGTGTCTTGCTTTTCCCACTCAGCATATTTTCTTGTAAGTTTTTTAATGAAAACATTTTTGAGAGAGAGAGGTAGGGAAAGAGGGGGAGGGTCAGAGAGAGAGGGTGACACAATCTGAAGCAGGCTCTAGGCTCTCAGCTGTCAGCACAGAACCCGATGTGGGGCTCAAACCCACAAACTGTGAGATCATGACCTGAGCTGAAATAAGATGCTTGACTAACTGAGCCACCCTGGTGCCCCTCCACGCAGCATATTTTCAAGGTTCATTCACGGTGTACTCTGTTTCCCTCTTTTTTGGCTGAAATCTTCTATTTCATTGAATGGTATATCACATTTTGTTTATCCATTCATCAGGTGATGGGCACTTAGGTAAGTTTCTTTTTGACTAATATGAATAATAATACTATAAACATTTGTGTACAAGTTTTTATGTAGACACAGTTCTACACAGTTTTCAGTTCTCTTGGGTAGATTCCTAGGAATGGATTTGCTGGGTCATGGCAACTCTGTTTAAGCTTTTTTAAAAAAAATTTTTTTTAATGTTCTATCTATTTTTGGGAGAGAGACAGCGTGAGCAGGGGAGGGGCAGAGAGAGGGAGACACAGAATCTGAAGCAGGCTCTGAGCTATCTGTCAGCACAGAGCCTGACGTGGAGCTCGAACCCACGAACCGCGAGATCATGACCTGAGCCAAAGTCGGATGCCCAGGCACCCTTGTGTTTAATCTTTTGAGAAAGTGCCAAATTATTTTCCAAAGTAGCTGTACCATTTTTATATTCATACCAACAATGTATGAGGGTTCCAACTGCTTAACATCCTTGCCAACACTTATTATTGTCCATCTTTCTGATTCTAGCAATCCTAGTGAGTGTGAGAAATATATCTCATTGTGGTCTTTGATTTGTATTTCCCCAGGACCCAATAATGCTAAGCATATTTTCAGGTGCTTATTGGCCATTTGTAATTTCTTCTCTGGAGAAATAGCTATTGAAGTCTTCGCCTATTATTTCTAAATGTTTGAGAAAAAGAGAGAGAACATATGCATGCAGGAGTGGGGGTGGTACAGAAGGCAAGGGAAAGAGAGAATTCCAAGCAGACTCCCCACTGTCAGTAAAAGCCCCACACAGGACTTGATCTCAGGAACTATGGGATGATGACCTAACCCAAAATCAAGAGTTGGACATTTGGGGCACCTGGGTGACTCAGTTAAGCGTGACTTTGGCTCAGGTTATGATCTCATAGTTTGTAAGTTCAAGCCCGGGAGCCTGCTTCAGATTCTGTGTCTCCCTCCCCCTCTCACTCTCTCTCTCTCAAAAATAAACATTAAAAAAAAAAAGTCAGAAAACTTATCCAACTGAGCCACTCAGGCGCCCCTTTGCCTATTTTTAAATTGGGTTATCTTTTTGTTGTTGAACTGTAAGAGTTCTTTCACATACTCTGAATGACAGTCCCTTATCAGATGTAATTTATAAATATTTTCTCCCATGCTTTGGGTTGTCTTTTCAGTTTTTTGATAGTGGTCTTTGATGCACACAAGTTTTTAATTTTGATGAAGTCCAATTCATCTATTTTTTTCTTTGATTGTGTTTTTGGCATTACAGCTAAGAAACCATCACTACCTAATCCAAAGTCATAAGGACTCAGGCCTATATTTTCTTCTAAGAGTTTTAGTATTAAAAAAAAGTTTTAGTATTAGTTTACACCTTGATTCATTTTGAGTTAATCTCTGTGTATGGTGTGAGCAAGGGGTCTAAATTCATTATTTAGCATGTGCATCTCCAGTTGTCTCAGTCCCATTTGAAGACTATTCTTTCCCCACTGAATTGTCTGGCATTTTTGAAAGTCAACTGGCTATAAATATAAGGGTTTCTTTCTAAAACTCTCAATTTTATTCCAACAATTTATTTATCTATCCTTATGTCAGTACCATATATGTTTCTTAATAATTATTTATTTTAGGAGAGTGAATGGGTTTGGAAAGGGAAAAGGAGAGTGAGAGAGAGACAATCCCACACTCAGCGTGGAGCCAACATGAGGCCCGATCCCACAACTGTGAGACTGTCACCTGAGCTGAAATCAAGAGTCCAATGCTTAACCAACTCAGCCACCTAGGTGTCCCCCTATATCACCTTAATTACTACAGCTTGGTAATAAGTTTTTACATCAGGAAGAGTGAGTCCTCCAACTTTGTCCTCCCTTTTCAAAACTGTTTTGACCATTCTGGCTCTTTTTCATTTCCAAATGAGTATCATGATCAGCTTGTCAAATTGCACAAAACAGTGTACTAATTAAGATTTTGATAAAGATTGTGTTCAATTTATAGATGTTTCACTAGTATTGCTATCTTCACAATATTATCTTCCAATCTATGAACAGTTTATCTGCCCATTTATGTTTTAAAATATCTTGCAATGATCTTTTGCAGTTTTCAGAAAAAACAGACAGTACAATGCTGAACAGAAGTGGCGAGAGCAGACCTCTTTGTCTTATTCCTGATCTTGGGGGAAAGTTTTCAGTCCTTCACCATTAAACTATCCATGTCTTTTGTAGATGCCCTTTATCAAACTGAGGAAGTTTCCTTCTATTTCTAGTTGTTGAATGATTTTTTTTTATCATGAAAGGAGGTTGGACTGTCAAAATGTTTTTCTGCATCTACTGAGATGATCATGTGGTTTTTATCCTTTATTAACGTGGGGGTATTAAACTGATTTTTATAAGATGAACTGACCTTACTTCCTGGAATAATACCCACTAGTTCATGTCCCCCTTTTTTTCTTTTTTCTTTTTTATGTTTTTTATTTATTTTTGAGAGACAGAGAGAGCGCAAGCAGGGGAAGGTCAGAGAGAGAGGAAGACACAGAATCTGAAGCAGGCTCCAGGCTCTGAGCTGTCAGCAAAGAGCCCAACGCGGGGCTTGAACCCATGAACCGTGAAATCATAACCTGAGCCAAAGCCAGACACTTAACTAACTGAGCCACCCAGGCGCCCCTCATGTCCCTTTATATATGTTGCTGGATTCAGTTTTTTAGTATTTTGTTCAAAACTATATAAAGCTTTAAAACATCCAAAATAAAACTGTATAACCTCCTGTGTCTCATTATGTATTATTTAGAAACATATGCCTATCTATAAAGATACAGATGGGAATAAAATACAATTGAGATAAATAACCTGGAGGACAGAGGAGATTTCAACAGGACAGGAGTACAGAGAAAGCTCTAACTGTATAGCATTTTCTTTCTTAAATATAACTGTATTTGTAATATTCATATTAAAGTCTTTATGTAGATCTGAAACATTTTATAATAGTTTTTTAAAACATGGTTTGTATTTTCCCCTTAACTTTTTTTTTGAAATTTTATTTTATTTTTTTTACTTTATAATGTTTCATATTTTTTCAACATATGCAATTATTTTCCATCATTTACAATACAGTAGTTACAATGACACTCCAAACAGAAAAGCAATGTAAAAAATCAAAACGCCAACTTCTGTTTCATGTAATTAGACTTATACAGAAATTAGAAGGTTAAATAACAACTAGTTAATCACCTAATTTCACAGCTATCTGAAGTGGCAATCATTATATAGCAGCTTATCTATGATACATTCAAGATAAATGATACAATTTATTACTTGTTCATAAGCTACAACACAGCCTGCTTAATACCTTTCCTTAAATTCCACCTCTGTACTACAATATACTTGAGGTCCATGCAAAAAAGTAGCTACCTTTTATGTAGGAAATGGATGATGAAGTATTT
>NC_043703.1:131174910-131181655 GCF_006229205.1 Suricata suricatta
AACCACCCCCACCACCAAAAAAAGAAGAGAAAAAAAAAAAGTAAAGAAAATAATAAGGGAAAAACCCAAGACACACTTCCTAGGGGGAAAAAAACCAGCATGTAATTTCTGTCCTTGACGGAATGTATTAAATAAGCAAACACCCCAACAAGGAAAACAAGTACTACAATGTAAAAATATTAAGAAAAGAAAACCCTCTCACATGCATAAATGAAAGATTGCACACAAAGAACTCACATCTTTTCAAGCTTCAATAGTAAATACTCTGCTACTATATATTAAATACTGCATGGTTTGCCCAAGCTAAGATGAAACCACATCATGAATTAATTAGCATTTTGCATTTTCCTTCATTATCTACTCAAAGTCACGCCTACTGCACCTCTAAACATTTCAACCCCTTAACCTTTAAACAGTGGTAGGAAAGAAAGATTGCTGGCTGTCTTCATTATATACAACTCTTCAGTTATTCAAGACTGAGACGACATCAACGACTGATAGACTGACTGAAATGCTCACTCTTCTTCAACCTTCAGAAAAACATACAGTTCAAGGTTAACTTCCAGGCAGAGTTAACCATATACTTTTACTTTTATTCCTCTACAACCACATATCATAATTAGTTTTTATACATGCCTCCTCTTTACTAACCTATGAATTCCCTAATGTCCCCAAGTCAGTTTTTCATGTCTGTATTCCCAGCTCTGAGCAAGTACCTGGTAAATATCAGACACTCAAATGTTTACTGAATAAATGGAGTAAATAAATATGAAAGTAGGCCTCAATGATTCAAATTCTTATTAAAAGATTATATTAGGGGCACCTGGGTGGCTCAGTCAGTTAAGCAACCGACTTTGGCTCAGGTCATAATCTCACGGTTCATGGGTTCAAGCCCTGCGTCGGGCTCTGTGCTGACAGCTAGCTCAGAGCTTGGAGCCTGCTACAGATTCTGTCTCTCTCTGCCCTTTCACTGCTTGTGCTCTGTCTCTCAAAAATAAATAAAAGTTTAAAAAAAAGTTTTTAAGATTATATGAATACATTACTTTAAAAGCCAAAACTTCAAAGTTATACTAGTAGCCCAAGATTAAAAGTTTAACTAGAGCAACCCAAAGTGATGGTGACTGTAAAGACCTGTGTTCCAGTCCTTGCTCCGCCAACTATATGATCTTATGCAAGTCATTTTACCTGTAAAGGCCTCCCTTTTCCACCTGTAAAGTTAGGACATTATTTCTTGAAGGTTTCTATTAGCTCTAAAATTCCATTTCTCTGAATTTTAAACTTTGGACTTGGATGAGAATCCCAAAATAAGTGAGATATAGCCCCCTCTCAAGCCCTAGCAGTTGGAGTACAGCACCTAATTTAAGGGAGGTTCATTAGATACTTCTGGTAGAGGATATGAATCTTAAGGAAATCATAAAAGGCACAGGATCTCTTGGAGATTATTCTCAGTGATCCTGAAGAAGTGGAGAGTCCAGCAGTGCAACCAATCTAGGGGAAACAAGACCAGCAATACTGTCTTAAGGAGACTTGATTATTCCTCTTGGCCAACCTGTACTCTGGCCTTGTCAATGCCCTGAGGGACCTAATATCTTTCTGATTAATCCCTTTGGCTTAATATAACCAATATCACCTCTGTTTGCAACCAAGAACCAACCCTAGCCAGTACAATTTATACTGATGTTCTCATGAAAGTTTAACCATTTTTTTTTCAAAAATTTTCAATGTTTTTTATTTATTTTTGAGAGACAGAGACAGACAGTGTGAGCAGGGGACAGTCAGAGAGAGGGAGATACAGAATCCGAAGCAGGCTCCAGGCTCTGAGCTGTCTGTCAACACAGAGCCTGATGCGGGGCTCGAACCCACGAACTGTGAGATCATGACCTGAGCTGAAGCCGAACACTTAGCCGACTGAGCCACCCAGGCACCCCAAAAGTTTAATCATTTAAAAAAAGTTTTAATTTGAATTAAAAATTGCAAAAACAGGATTCGGTGCTACCACTACAAGCACATATAGAAATAGGAAAAAAATTTTTACAGTAGACAAGAAGATCTTTCAGAGGAGAAAGCAAAAGCAAAGCCACTGCCAAACTTGCTCAGAGAACACTTCAGGCATCACTTAACACCCATTATGACATTTTTCAGGACTAGTAAAGCATTCTTCAATAAAAATTAAGCACCACTCTTAGATGTCATTCTTATCACATAATGAAGAAGGGGCAGAATATGTCTTATTAAACCTACATCAGAGGCTCATAAAGTTACATAGTAATAAAGTTAAAAAAATAAACTATATGACAATAGACAATATTTTTAATGGCCTTCTAAAGTGGTACAGGGCTTCTGACTCATTGCTTTATCAACCTCTCCTATGTAATTAAAGGTCACTAGTTGGCCTTGATTAAAATTATGAGACTAAGTCGGGGGAGGGGGGGCATGTCTTGTGAAAGCCTAACATTCATTCTTGAAATAGCACAATCTGAATGCCGGCAAAAGACTGCAGCATGAAAACGCAAATGATTCTTGTCCACAGATTCAACAATGTCTGAAGTGTCTCAATCTCTAAACTGCTGACACTACAGACATCACTAGCACACAGGTGCCCAAAGTCAGTCACTATTATGTATGTGGAGAAAGGAAAACCTCTCACCATGTATCTTTAGACCGGGGTGCCAAATCTTGTTTGGACAGGATGAGTGTCTAAACCTTGTCATCTAAGAGACTTAAGTAATAAGAAGAAAGGACAAAAAAGATTATTCCCAAAATAGTAACAGAATCAGCAGATTAGTAAAAGGATTAAGAAAGGACAGCTAATGCTTACCTTTCTCCAAAACTAAAGGTATTTTGATATGAAATGAGAGGTATAGAAACTGAAGGCATAAAACTATTAAAACAGTAATAACCAGGTTTTGCTCATCTAAGTCCTGCCCCAGTATAGAATTTGATATGAGGGTCCAAAATGATTCAAACGAAGCCATCCCTGTAATTAGTAATTTCAGTAAAACAACTGCCTTAACTCACATAATCTCCTCCTTAAATTACAAACTACTGTCAAAGTTAGAAACTTTCAAGTGTAACAGTTATGAAACAACACATCTAGAAACACAAGACATCAAGCTAGCTCACTGCAATTCTGGGCCAACTGGTTAATGGTAAAATAATGAAGACAATGTAAAACAATTCAAGTCTGGTTTAATGTAGTTCTGATGATCTAAGAAGGGTATATCGGCAAAAAATCTTCAAGTGACAATGGCAAAAAAGAAAAAGGACTTTTTGTTGATTATTTATCTAATTAATAACACACCAAAAAGTTACAATTATTCTAAATGCCCTGAGAGACAAAAGCAGGAAACTGAACAAGTTCTTTATGAAACTTTACTGGCACTTATTTACTCAAATTTCTGGAGCAATGGACTGTAACTTTTTTTTTTTTAACAGAAGGAGGGGTTAATAGAACATTTTCCCCTAGCCTTTCATATTTCTTAATTTCCTTCCTCTTTTTGTTTCTGAAAAAAAATTTTTTTAAGTGTCCAAAGCAATAAAAAATTACTGTATTTTTCCATAACATCTGATCTGGGCTCACAGAATGCCAGCTAGTACCAAAAACAGTGATTGAAAGTTACTTGTTTGATTTATTTAATTGAAGCCAATTGGGTAAGAATGCAAGAGCAAGCATGGTAAGACCTGATTTCTATACCTGGTGCCCATCAGTGAGTCAGAGTCACTTTGTATAAGTTACTTCATTTCTCAAATGTTCTTGCTGTTGCTAAATAAATGAGATTCTATTTGTTAAAATATTCTTAAGCATAGAAGAATTGAAAGCAAGGTTATTCCTTTTCATTCTGAATAGAGACTCAAATAACATAAAAAAAAAACACATGCCATGTTAAAGCACACATTCAAAGAATACCAGCACAAGTTGGTACAAAAACAGCACAGAAGAACCAAATGCTGTGATTTAGGGACCATGGGACAATCATGCTCCTCTTCCATTAACAATGAAAAAAAATGCACTTGTCCTGAGGCACATTCAACTGTACTCCATTACGGAAGCCACCCAAAATCACTTCACTAGAACAAACAAAATCTAAGATGTTCCAAACTAGCTATAAAAACTTCGGCAGTGCCTTAGCAAATAAAATACTTAACCGACAAGCAAAAAAAAGTTAACCCAAACCCAGAACATTTTATTAAATAAAATATATGACAAAGATATTAGAAATATGACAAGCCCACAGAACCGCTATACAATCAAGATATAGTTGAATAGTGTTATTATTCGTCTCCCTAGCAAGGTAACATTTTTTTTTAATTCTCAAAATGGACTTCATCAAATTTTAGGTGTATAACTGAATTCGAGTATAAACTAGAAAAACAAATCATTAAATGAAGGTTGTTCCTAGAACAACTCTGGAAGGTCAGAAAGGACCTTAACTGTTCTGACTAGCCTTCACCTATCTAAGCTTATGAAATTCCCAAGGAGGTTAATAGAGAGCAATACCTCTTCAGGAGTTGGTTTAGAATTAAGAATGTTTCAAATGCCCCCAGGTTTCACACAGACCAAAGAGAAGGAAACTGGTATGAATACAGGGCTCGGTCATCAACTGGTCCCTCCCTTTCAGCTACAGTGGGTAGACTACTGACTCAAATGTTTCCCACAAGCACTTTTTATCTTGTGTTCCTCTCTAACTCCTGCTAATGGGAGACCTACAAAACAGAGGCTCCAGGACAGATTGTCCATAAAAACACAGGAAATAAGCCAAAAGAATGTCATCTACCACCTAGGTCCCCAATGCTATTCAATTCCCATCCCCAAACATCTCCCTCTCTTTTGCACCAGTCCTTTTCTGATTTTCGTCTCTTTCCTAAATAGATCCAACTGGGAATTTTCCTCTCAAACTTGACTACTGGGGAACATGGGTATTTCATCATCAAAAAGAAAATGAAAATTCAAACAGTTAATTGATAATTCCTTAATTTAAAGGTTTTTCTCCCACAAGTCATTTTATTTCTCACACCTGAGACTGTTTCATTAGCCCAATGGAAAAGTTGCACAAGAATACTAACAGAAACAGGCTTTGATATCTTAACATTTTTGTGAATAAGATTGTTAAGATTTTCGATTGTATTTATTTACATCCTCAAGATGGATATTTAGTAACTAGTAAATTTTCCATATGTATATTATGGGAACATAGAGATCAAAAACCAAAGCCTAAGGCCAACTACCTAATTTTGTAAAGTTTTATTAGGAAACAAAAATTTAGGGCGTGGAGGGAGGGAAGACTATCAGTTAAAAGGAAAACACAGAGGGGTGTCTAAGTGGCTCCGCTGGTTAAGCATCCGGACCCTTGATTTCAGCTTAGGTCATGATCTCCCAGTTGTGGGCTCTATGCTGACAGTTCGGATCCTGCTTGGGATTCTCTCCCTCTCTTTCTCTCCCTCTCTCTGGTCCTCTCCCACTTGTGCTCTCTCTTTCTCAAAATAAATAAATAAACTTAAAAAAAAAAGGTTATTGGGGTGCCTGGGTGGCTCAGTCAGTTAAGCGGCCAATATCAGCTCAGGTCATGATCTCACAGTTCGTGGGTTCAGCCTGCGCTGGCAGCTCAGAGCCTGGAGTCTGCTTCTGATTGTGTCTCCTCTCTCTGACCATCCCCTGCTCTGATTCTGTGTGTGTCTCTCTCAAAAATAAACGTTAAAAAAATTTTTTTAACGTTTAGCAAGAGCTAAATCAAGGCTTTCCCATCAGATTAATTGAAACCAATAAAGATTAAGATTTAGAACGAGAGACTAACAAATTCAACTAGTGGTATTGCATTTTTCACCCAGAAGTTTGACGATGATGACAGCACAACTTCAGAGCCTAATAAACACTATTCCCGAAGTTCTAGTTAAAGCAGCAAAAAACTGACCTAATTTTTCCAGGTTAAAATGGCTGGGCTACTGGTTTGTTTGAATAAGACAAAATCCTTGCCAGCCTCTTAATTCTGTCACAGCAACGAAAGAGCTCCTGCCATTTCTCAAGAAATCCCATTTGAAATGCAGCAATTTTGTAAATTACATATCCATAAGTCACATTTAAAATCTGCTTTGAATTTGCACTTTCCTGGAAGAATTGAAGTCTATGTGAACAATGGGTTACATGCCTTCAAGATCTAACTTGTTTTTGCAACGTTTTTTCTTCACTGTGATGCTCCCTATTTAAAACCTTCCCACCCACACTAACCTACATTTCGTTATTTCCAGACCGACAAATGAAACGAGCACAGAGGCAATTAAATAAAAAAAAATAATAAAAAAAAAAACACGGCCTGCTAAAACAGGATCAAGTTACTGCATCGTCATTTCAAGTACCACCGGGCAAGCCGGCCACACCGACCGAAATGGCAGGCCCCGAGGATCGACGTGCCAACCTCCCAACCTGACCAGCCCCAGCGAACCGGACCGAACGACCTCGCCTCCGGACTCACCTCTGCAACTCCTCCTCCTGGATCCTCTCCTCGTCCCACACGAACGCGCCAGCGAGCGCCGCCATCAAGGCAGATGCATGGCCAGGGCGGCCGTGCAGCCGGCGCCAGAGGCGGCCGAGGAGGACGCGGCGCGAGGTCTCCGAGTAGAGGCGGCCGTACAGCTGCGCGATCTGCTGCGCGCGCCGCACACGCAGGCCCGTCACGAAGCGGCACTGATTGGCCAGCAGGGCTAGCAGGCCCCCGCCCCGCGCCCCCGCGCGTCCCGCAGCCGCCGCGCC